>NC_059199.1:62164296-62299296 GCF_020615455.1 Coregonus clupeaformis | reverse complement strand
TGAGACACTAAGGCCACTCATGGAACAGTTTATTAGGCTAGACTATGAGACACTAAGGCCACCATGGAACAGTTTATTAGGCTAGACTATGAGACACTAAGGCCACTCTATGGAACAGTTTATTAGGCTAGACTATGAGACACTAAGGCCACCATGGAACAGTTTATTAGGCTAGACTATGAGACACTAAGGCCACTCTATGGAACAGTTTATTAGGCTAGACTATGAGACACTAAGGCCACTCTATGGAACAGTTTATTAGGCTAAACTATGAGACACTAAGGCCACTCTATGGAACAGTTTATTAGGCTAGACTATGAGACACTAAGGCCACTCTATGGAACAGTTTATTAGGCTAGACTATGAGACACTAAGGCCACTCATGGAACAGTTTATTAGGCTAGACTATGAGACACTAAGGCCACTCTATGGAACAGTTTATTAGGCTAGACTATGAGACACTAAGGCCACCATGGAACAGTTTATTAGGCTAGACTATGAGACACTAAGACCACTCTATGGAACAGTTTATTAGGCTAGACTATGAGACACTAAGGCCACCATGGAACAGTTTATTAGGCTAGACTATGAGACACTAAGGCCACCATGGAACAGTTTATTAGGCTAGACTATGAGACACTAAGGCCACCATGGAACAGTTTATTAGGCTAGACTATGAGACACTAAGGCCACCATGGAACAGTTTATTAGGCTAGACTATGAGACACTAAGGCCACCATGGAACAGTTTATTAGGCTAGACTATGAGACACTAAGGCCACCATGGAACAGTTTATTAGGCTAGACTATGAGACACTAAGGCCATCATGGAACAGTTTATTAGGCTAGACTATGAGACACTAAGGCCACTCTATGGAACAGTTTATTAGGCTGAGACTATGAGACACTAAGGCCACTCTATGGAACAGTTTATTAGGCTAGACTATGAGACACTAAGGCCACCATGGAACAGTTTATTAGGCTAGACTATGAGACACTAAGGCCACTCTATGGAACAGTTTATTAGGCTAGACTATGAGACACTAAGGCCACCATGGAACAGTTTATTAGGCTAGACTATGAGACACTAAGGCCACTCTATGGAACAGTTTATTAGGCTAGACTATGAGACACTAAGGCCACTCTATGGAACAGTTTATTAGGCTAGACTATGAGACACTAAGGCCACCATGGAACAGTTTATTAGGCTAGACTATGAGACACTAAGGCCACTCTATGGAACAGTTTATTAGGCTAGACTATGAGACACTAAGGCCACTCTATGGAACAGTTTATTAGGCTAGACTATGAGACACTAAGGCCACTCTATGGAACAGTTTATTAGGCTAGACTATGAGACACTAAGGCCACTCTATGGAACAGTTTATTAGGCTAGACTATGAGACACTAAGGCCACCATGGAACAGTTTATTAGGCTAAACTATGAGACACTAAGGCCACTCTATGGAACAGTTTATTAGGCTAGACTATGAGACACTAAGGCCACTCTATGGAACAGTTTATTAGGCTAGACTATGAGACACTAAGGCCACCATGGAACAGTTTATTAGGCTAGACTATGAGACACTAAGGCCACTCCATGGAACAGTTTATTAGGCTAGACTATGAGACACTAAGGCCACCATGGAACAGTTTATTAGGCTAGACTATGAGACACTAAGGCCACTCTATGGAACAGTTTATTAGGCTAGACTATGAGACACTAAGGCCACTCTATGGAACAGTTTATTAGGCTAGACTATGAGACACTAAGGCCACCATGGAACAGTTTATTAGGCTAGACTATGAGACACTAAGGCCACCATGGAACAGTTTATTAGGCTAGACTATGAGACACTAAGGCCACTCTATGGAACAGTTTATTAGGCTAGACTATGAGACACTAAGGCCACCATGGAACAGTTTATTAGGCTAGACTATGAGACACTAAGGCCACTCTATGGAACAGTTTATTAGGCTAGACTATGAGACACTAAGGCCACTCTATGGAACAGTTTATTAGGCTAGACTATGAGACACTAAGGCCACTCTATGGAACAGTTTATTAGGCTAGACTATGAGACACTAAGGCCACTCCATGGAACAGTTTATTAGGCTAGACTATGAGACACTAAGGCCACTCTATGGAACAGTTTATTAGGCTAGACTATGAGACACTAAGGCCACTCCATGGAACAGTTTATTAGGCTAGACTATGAGACACTAAGGCCACTCCATGGAACAGTTTATTAGGCTAGACTATGAGACACTAAGGCCACTCTATGGAACAGTTTATTAGGCTAGACTATGAGACACTAAGGCCACTCTATGGAACAGTTTATTAGGCTAGACTATGAGACACTAAGGCCACCATGGAACAGTTTATTAGGCTAGACTATGAGACACTAAGGCCACTCTATGGAACAGTTTATTAGGCTAGACTATGAGACACTAAGGCCACCATGGAACAGTTTATTAGGCTAGACTATGAGACACTAAGGCCACTCTATGGAACAGTTTATTAGGCTAGACTATGAGACACTAAGGCCACTCTATGGAACAGTTTATTAGGCTAGACTATGAGACACTAAGGCCACCATGGAACAGTTTATTAGGCTAGACTATGAGACACTAAGGCCACCATGGAACAGTTTATTAGGCTAGACTATGAGACACTAAGGCCACTCTATGGAACAGTTTATTAGGCTAGACTATGAGACACTAAGGCCACTCTATGGAACAGTTTATTAGGCTAGACTATGAGACACTAAGGCCACTCTATGGAACAGTTTATTAGGCTAGACTATGAGACACTAAGGCCACTCTATGGAACAGTTTATTAGGCTAGACTATGAGACACTAAGGCCCCTCTATGGAACAGTTTATTAGGCTAGACTATGAGACACTAAGGCCATCATGGAACAGTTTATTAGGCTAGACTATGAGACACTAAGGCCACTCTATGGAACAGTTTATTAGGCTAGACTATGAGACACTAAGGCCACCATGGAACAGTTTATTAGGCTAGACTATGAGACACTAAGGCCACCATGGAACAGTTTATTAGGCTAGACTATGAGACACTAAGGCCACTCTATGGAACAGTTTATTAGGCTAGACTATGAGACACTAAGGCCACTCTATGGAACAGTTTATTAGGCTAAACTATGAGACACTAAGGCCACTCTATGGAACAGTTTATTAGGCTAGACTATGAGACACTAAGGCCACTCTATGGAACAGTTTATTAGGCTAGACTATGAGACACTAAGGCCACTCTATGGAACAGTTTATTAGGCTAGACTATGAGACACTAAGGCCACTCCATGGAACAGTTTATTAGGCTAGACTATGAGACACTAAGGCCACTCTATGGAACAGTTTATTAGGCTAGACTATGAGACACTAAGGCCACTCTATGGAACAGTTTATTAGGCTAGACTATGAGACACTAAGGCCACTCTATGGAACAGTTTATTAGGCTAGACTATGAGACACTAAGGCCACTCTATGGAACAGTTTATTAGGCTAGACTATGAGACACTAAGGCCACTCTATGGAACAGTTTATTAGGCTAGACTATGAGACACTAAGGCCACCATGGAACAGTTTATTAGGCTAGACTATGAGACACTAAGGCCACTCTATGGAACAGTTTATTAGGCTAGACTATGAGACACTAAGGCCACTCTATGGAACAGTTTATTAGGCTAGACTATGAGACACTAAGGCCACCATGGAACAGTTTATTAGGCTAGACTATGAGACACTAAGGCCACCATGGAACAGTTTATTAGGCTAGACTATGAGACACTAAGACCACTCTATGGAACAGTTTATTAGGCTAGACTATGAGACACTAAGGCCACTCTATGGAACAGTTTATTAGGCTAGACTATGAGACACTAAGGCCACTCTATGGAACAGTTTATTAGGCTAGACTATGAGACAATAAGGCCACTCTATGGAACAGTTTATTAGGCTAGACTATGAGACACTAAGGCCACCATGGAACAGTTTATTAGGCTAGACTATGAGACAATAAGGCCACTCTATGGAACAGTTTATTAGGCTAGACTATGAGACACTAAGGCCACTCTATGGAACAGTTTATTAGGCTAGACTATGAGACACTAAGGCCACTCTATGGAACAGTTTATTAGGCTAGACTATGAGACACTAAGGCCACTCTATGGAACAGTTTATTAGGCTAGACTATGAGACAATAAGGCCACTCTATGGAACAGTTTATTAGGCTAGACTATGAGACACTAAGGCCACCATGGAACAGTTTATTAGGCTAGACTATGAGACACTAAGGCCACCATGGAACAGTTTATTAGGCTAGACTATGAGACACTAAGGCCACCATGGAACAGTTTATTAGGCTAGACTATGAGACACTAAGGCCACTCTATGGAACAGTTTATTAGGCTAGACTATGAGACACTAAGGCCACTCTATGGAACAGTTTATTAGGCTAGACTATGAGACACTAAGGCCACCATGGAACAGTTTATTAGGCTAGACTATGAGACACTAAGGCCACTCTATGGAACAGTTTATTAGGCTAGACTATGAGACACTAAGGCCACTCTATGGAACAGTTTATTAGGCTAGACTATGAGACACTAAGGCCACTCTATGGAACAGTTTATTAGGCTAGACTATGAGACACTAAGGCCACTCTATGGAACAGTTTATTAGGCTAGACTATGAGACACTAAGGCCACCATGGAACAGTTTATTAGGCTAGACTATGAGACACTAAGGCCACTCTATGGAACAGTTTATTAGGCTAGACTATGAGACACTAAGGCCACTCTATGGAACAGTTTATTAGGCTAGACTATGAGACACTAAGGCCACTCTATGGAACAGTTTATTAGGCTAGACTATGAGACACTAAGGCCACTCTATGGAACAGTTTATTAGGCTAGACTATGAGACACTAAGGCCATCATGGAACAGTTTATTAGGCTAGACTATGAGACACTAAGGCCACTCTATGGAACAGTTTATTAGGCTAGACTATGAGACACTAAGGCCACTCTATGGAACAGTTTATTAGGCTAGACTATGAGACACTAAGGCCACCATGGAACAGTTTATTAGGCTAGACTATGAGACACTAAGGCCATCATGGAACAGTTTATTAGGCTAGACTATGAGACACTAAGGCCACCATGGAACAGTTTATTGGGCTAGACTATGAGACACTAAGGCCATCATGGAACAGTTTATTAGGCTAGACTATGAGACACTAAGGCCATCATGGAACAGTTTATTAGGCTAGACTATGAGACACTAAGGCCACCATGGAACAGTTTATTAGGCTAGACTATGAGACACTAAGGCCACCATGGAACAGTTTATTAGGCTAGACTATGAGACACTAAGGCCACCATGGAACAGTTTATTAGGCTAGACTATGAGACACTAAGGCCACCATGGAACAGTTTATTAGGCTAGACTATGAGACACTAAGGCCATCATGGAACAGTTTATTAGGCTAGACTATGAGACACTAAGGCCATCATGGAACAGTTTATTAGGCTAGACTATGAGACACTAAGGCCACTCTATGGAACAGTTTATTAGGCTAGACTATGAGACACTAAGGCCATCATGGAACAGTTTATTAGGCTAGACTATGAGACACTAAGGCCATCATGGAACAGTTTATTAGGCTAGACTATGAGACACTAAGGCCACTCTATGGAACAGTTTATTAGGCTAGACTATGAGACACTAAGGCCACTCTATGGAACAGTTTATTAGGCTAGACTATGAGACACTAAGGCCACCATGGAACAGTTTATTAGGCTAGACTATGAGACACTAAGGCCACTCTATGGAACAGTTTATTAGGCTAGACTATGAGACACTAAGGCCACTCTATGGAACAGTTTATTAGGCTAGACTATGAGACACTAAGGCCACTCTATGGAACAGTTTATTAGGCTAGACTATGAGACACTAAGGCCACCATGGAACAGTTTATTAGGCTAGACTATGAGACACTAAGGCCACTCTATGGAACAGTTTATTAGGCTAGACTATGAGACACTAAGGCCACTCTATGGAACAGTTTATTAGGCTAGACTATGAGACACTAAGGCCACTCTATGGAACAGTTTATTAGGCTAGACTATGAGACACTAAGGCCACTCTATGGAACAGTTTATTAGGCTAGACTATGAGACACTAAGGCCACTCTATGGAACAGTTTATTAGGCTAGACTATGAGACACTAAGGCCACTCTATGGAACAGTTTATTAGGCTAGACTATGAGACACTAAGGCCATCATGGAACAGTTTATTAGGCTAGACTATGAGACACTAAGGCCACTCTATGGAACAGTTTATTAGGCTAGACTATGAGACACTAAGGCCACTCATGGAACAGTTTATTAGGCTAGACTATGAGACACTAAGGCCACTCTATGGAACAGTTTATTAGGCTAGACTATGAGACACTAAGGCCACCATGGAACAGTTTATTAGGCTAGACTATGAGACACTAAGGCCACTCATGGAACAGTTTATTAGGCTAGACTATGAGACACTAAGGCCACCATGGAACAGTTTATTAGGCTAGACTATGAGACACTAAGGCCACCATGGAACAGTTTATTAGGCTAGACTATGAGACACTAAGGCCACCATGGAACAGTTTATTAGGCTAGACTATGAGACACTAAGGCCACTCTATGGAACAGTTTATTAGGCTAGACTATGAGACACTAAGGCCACTCTATGGAACAGTTTATTAGGCTAGACTATGAGACACTAAGGCCACTCTATGGAACAGTTTATTAGGCTAGACTATGAGACACTAAGGCCACCATGGAACAGTTTATTAGGCTAGACTATGAGACACTAAGGCCACTCATGGAACAGTTTATTAGGCTAGACTATGAGACACTAAGGCCACCATGGAACAGTTTATTAGGCTAGACTACGAGACACTAAGGCCACTCTATGGAACAGTTTATTAGGCTAGACTATGAGACACTAAGGCCACTCTATGGAACAGTTTATTAGGCTAGACTATGAGACACTAAGGCCACTCTATGGAACAGTTTATTAGGCTAGACTATGAGACACTAAGGCCACTCTATGGAACAGTTTATTAGGCTAGACTATGAGACACTAAGGCCACTCTATGGAACAGTTTATTAGGCTAGACTATGAGACACTAAGGCCACCATGGAACAGTTTATTAGGCTAGACTATGAGACACTAAGGCCACTCTATGGAACAGTTTATTAGGCTAGACTATGAGACAATAAGGCCACTCTATGGAACAGTTTATTAGGCTAGACTATGAGACACTAAGGCCACTCTATGGAACAGTTTATTAGGCTAGACTATGAGACACTAAGGCCACCCATGGAACAGTTTATTAGGCTAGACTATGAGACACTAAGGCCACTCTATGGAACAGTTTATTAGGCTAGACTATGAGACACTAAGGCCACTCTATGGAACAGTTTATTAGGCTAGACTATGAGACACTAAGGCCACTCTATGGAACAGTTTATTAGGCTAGACTATGAGACACTAAGGCCACTCTATGGAACAGTTTATTAGGCTAGACTATGAGACACTAAGGCCACTCCATGGAACAGTTTATTAGGCTAGACTATGAGACACTAAGGCCACTCATGGAACAGTTTATTAGGCTAGACTATGAGACACTAAGGCCACTCATGGAACAGTTTATTAGGCTAGACTATGAGACACTAAGGCCACCATGGAACAGTTTATTAGGCTAGACTATGAGACACTAAGGCCACCATGGAACAGTTTATTAGGCTAGACTATGAGACAATAAGGCCACCATGGAACAGTTTATTAGGCTAGACTATGAGACACTAAGGCCACCATGGAACAGTTTATTAGGCTAGACTATGAGACACTAAGGCCACCATGGAACAGTTTATTAGGCTAGACTATGAGACACTAAGGCCACCATGGAACAGTTTATTAGGCTAGACTATGAGACACTAAGGCCACTCTATGGAACAGTTTATTAGGCTAGACTATGAGACACTAAGGCCACCATGGAACAGTTTATTAGGCTAGACTATGAGACACTAAGGCCACTCTATGGAACAGTTTATTAGGCTAGACTATGAGACACTAAGGCCACCATGGAACAGTTTATTAGGCTAGACTATGAGACACTAAGGCCACCATGGAACAGTTTATTAGGCTAGACTATGAGACACTAAGGCCACTCTATGGAACAGTTTATTAGGCTAGACTATGAGACACTAAGGCCACTCTATGGAACAGTTTATTAGGCTAGACTATGAGACACTAAGGCCACTCTATGGAACAGTTTATTAGGCTAGACTATGAGACACTAAGGCCACTCTATGGAACAGTTTATTAGGCTAGACTATGAGACACTAAGGCCACCATGGAACAGTTTATTAGGCTAGACTATGAGACACTAAGGCCACCATGGAACAGTTTATTAGGCTAGACTATGAGACACTAAGGCCACCATGGAACAGTTTATTAGGCTAGACTATGAGACACTAAGGCCACCATGGAACAGTTTATTAGGCTAGACTATGAGACACTAAGGCCACCATGGAACAGTTTATTAGGCTAGACTATGAGACACTAAGGCCACTCTATGGAACAGTTTATTAGGCTAGACTATGAGACACTAAGGCCACCATGGAACAGTTTATTAGGCTAGACTATGAGACACTAAGGCCATCATGGAACAGTTTATTAGGCTAGACTATGAGACACTAAGGCCACCATGGAACAGTTTATTAGGCTAGACTATGAGACACTAAGGCCATCATGGAACAGTTTATTAGGCTAGACTATGAGACACTAAGGCCATCATGGAACAGTTTATTAGGCTAGACTATGAGACACTAAGGCCACCATGGAACAGTTTATTGGGCTAGACTATGAGACAATAAGGCCACTCTATGGAACAGTTTATTAGGCTAGACTATGAGACACTAAGGCCACTCCATGGAACAGTTTATTAGGCTAGACTATGAGACACTAAGGCCACTCTATGGAACAGTTTATTAGGCTAGACTATGAGACACTAAGGCCACTCCATGGAACAGTTTATTAGGCTAGACTATGAGACACTAAGGCCACTCTATGGAACAGTTTATTAGGCTAGACTATGAGACACTAAGGCCACTCTATGGAACAGTTTATTAGGCTAGACTATGAGACACTAAGGCCACCATGGAACAGTTTATTAGGCTAGACTATGAGACACTAAGGCCACCATGGAACAGTTTATTAGGCTAGACTATGAGACACTAAGGCCACTCTATGGAACAGTTTATTAGGCTAGACTATGAGACACTAAGGCCACTCTATGGAACAGTTTATTAGGCTAGACTATGAGACACTAAGGCCACCATGGAACAGTTTATTAGGCTAGACTATGAGACACTAAGGCCACTCTATGGAACAGTTTATTAGGCTAGACTATGAGACACTAAGGCCACCATGGAACAGTTTATTAGGCTAGACTATGAGACACTAAGGCCACCATGGAACAGTTTATTAGGCTAGACTATGAGACACTAAGGCCACTCTATGGAACAGTTTATTAGGCTAGACTATGAGACACTAAGGCCACCATGGAACAGTTTATTAGGCTAGACTATGAGACACTAAGGCCACTCTATGGAACAGTTTATTAGGCTAGACTATGAGACACTAAGGCCACCATGGAACAGTTTATTAGGCTAGACTATGAGACACTAAGGCCACCATGGAACAGTTTATTAGGCTAGACTATGAGACACTAAGGCCACCATGGAACAGTTTATTAGGCTAGACTATGAGACACTAAGGCCACTCTATGGAACAGTTTATTAGGCTAGACTATGAGACACTAAGGCCACTCCATGGAACAGTTTATTAGGCTAGACTATGAGACACTAAGGCCACTCCATGGAACAGTTTATTAGGCTAGACTATGAGACACTAAGGCCACCATGGAACAGTTTATTAGGCTAGACTATGAGACACTAAGGCCACTCTATGGAACAGTTTATTAGGCTAGACTATGAGACACTAAGGCCACTCTATGGAACAGTTTATTAGGCTAGACTATGAGACACTAAGGCCACTCCATGGAACAGTTTATTAGGCTAGACTATGAGACACTAAGGCCACTCTATGGAACAGTTTATTAGGCTAGACTATGAGACACTAAGGCCACTCTATGGAACAGTTTATTAGGCTAGACTATGAGACACTAAGGCCACCATGGAACAGTTTATTAGGCTAGACTATGAGACACTAAGGCCACTCTATGGAACAGTTTATTAGGCTAGACTATGAGACACTAAGGCCACTCTATGGAACAGTTTATTAGGCTAGACTATGAGACACTAAGGCCACTCTATGGAACAGTTTATTAGGCTAGACTATGAGACACTAAGGCCACTCTATGGAACAGTTTATTAGGCTAGACTATGAGACACTAAGGCCACTCTATGGAACAGTTTATTAGGCTAGACTATGAGACACTAAGGCCACTCTATGGAACAGTTTATTAGGCTAGACTATGAGACACTAAGGCCACTCTATGGAACAGTTTATTAGGCTAGACTATGAGACACTAAGGCCACCTATGGAACAGTTTATTAGGCTAGACTATGAGACACTAAGGCCACTCTATGGAACAGTTTATTAGGCTAGACTATGAGACACTAAGGCCACTCTATGGAACAGTTTATTAGGCTAGACTATGAGACACTAAGGCCACCATGGAACAGTTTATTAGGCTAGACTATGAGACAATAAGGCCACTCTATGGAACAGTTTATTAGGCTAGACTATGAGACACTAAGGCCACTCTATGGAACAGTTTATTAGGCTAGACTATGAGACACTAAGGCCACTCATGGAACAGTTTATTAGGCTAGACTATGAGACACTAAGGCCACCATGGAACAGTTTATTAGGCTAGACTATGAGACACTAAGGCCACTCTATGGAACAGTTTATTAGGCTAGACTATGAGACACTAAGGCCACTCTATGGAACAGTTTATTAGGCTAGACTATGAGACACTAAGGCCACTCTATGGAACAGTTTATTAGGCTAGACTATGAGACACTAAGGCCACTCTATGGAACAGTTTATTAGGCTAGACTATGAGACACTCAAGGCCACTCTATGGAACAGTTTATTAGGCTAGACTATGAGACACTAAGGCCACTCTATGGAACAGTTTATTAGGCTAGACTACGAGACACTAAGGCCACTCTATGGAACAGTTTATTAGGCTAGACTATGAGACACTAAGGCCACTCTATGGAACAGTTTATTAGGCTAGACTATGAGACACTAAGGCCACTCATGGAACAGTTTATTAGGCTAGACTATGAGACACTAAGGCCACTCATGGAACAGTTTATTAGGCTAGACTATGAGACACTAAGGCCACTCTATGGAACAGTTTATTAGGCTAGACTATGAGACACTAAGGCCATCATGGAACAGTTTATTAGGCTAGACTATGAGACACTAAGGCCACTCTATGGAACAGTTTATTAGGCTAGACTATGAGACACTAAGGCCACTCATGGAACAGTTTATTAGGCTAGACTATGAGACACTAAGGCCACTCTATGGAACAGTTTATTAGGCTAGACTATGAGACACTAAGGCCACTCATGGAACAGTTTATTAGGCTAGACTATGAGACACTAAGGCCACTCTATGGAACAGTTTATTAGGCTAGACTATGAGACACTAAGGCCATCATGGAACAGTTTATTAGGCTAGACTATGAGACACTAAGGCCACTCTATGGAACAGTTTATTAGGCTAGACTATGAGACACTAAGGCCACTCTATGGAACAGTTTATTAGGCTAGACTATGAGACACTAAGGCCACTCTATGGAACAGTTTATTAGGCTAGACTATGAGACACTAAGGCCACTCTATGGAACAGTTTATTAGGCTAGACTATGAGACACTAAGGCCACTCTATGGAACAGTTTATTAGGCTAGACTATGAGACACTAAGGCCACTCATGGAACAGTTTATTAGGCTAGACTATGAGACACTAAGGCCACTCTATGGAACAGTTTATTAGGCTAGACTATGAGACACTAAGGCCACTCTATGGAACAGTTTATTAGGCTAGACTATGAGACACTAAGGCCACCCATGGAACAGTTTATTAGGCTAGACTATGAGACACTAAGGCCACTCTATGGAACAGTTTATTAGGCTAGACTATGAGACACTAAGGCCACTCTATGGAACAGTTTATTAGGCTAGACTATGAGACACTAAGGCCACCATGGAACAGTTTATTAGGCTAGACTATGAGACACTAAGGCCACTCTATGGAACAGTTTATTAGGCTAGACTATGAGACACTAAGGCCACCATGGAACAGTTTATTAGGCTAGACTATGAGACACTAAGGCCACTCTATGGAACAGTTTATTAGGCTAGACTATGAGACACTAAGGCCACTCTATGGAACAGTTTATTAGGCTAGACTATGAGACACTAAGGCCACTCTATGGAACAGTTTATTAGGCTAGACTATGAGACACTAAGGCCATCATGGAACAGTTTATTAGGCTAGACTATGAGACACTAAGGCCACTCTATGGAACAGTTTATTAGGCTAGACTATGAGACACTAAGGCCACCATGGAACAGTTTATTAGGCTAGACTATGAGACACTAAGGCCACTCTATGGAACAGTTTATTAGGCTAGACTATGAGACACTAAGGCCACTCTATGGAACAGTTTATTAGGCTAGACTATGAGACACTAAGGCCACCTATGGAACAGTTTATTAGGCTAGACTATGAGACACTAAGGCCACCATGGAACAGTTTATTAGGCTAGACTATGAGACACTAAGGCCACTCTATGGAACAGTTTATTAGGCTAGACTATGAGACACTAAGGCCACTCTATGGAACAGTTTATTAGGCTAGACTATGAGACACTAAGGCCACCATGGAACAGTTTATTAGGCTAGACTATGAGACACTAAGGCCACCATGGAACAGTTTATTAGGCTAGACTATGAGACACTAAGGCCACCATGGAACAGTTTATTAGGCTAGACTATGAGACACTAAGGCCACTCTATGGAACAGTTTATTAGGCTAGACTATGAGACACTAAGGCCACCATGGAACAGTTTATTAGGCTAGACTATGAGACACTAAGGCCACCATGGAACAGTTTATTAGGCTAGACTATGAGACACTAAGGCCACCATGGAACAGTTTATTAGGCTAGACTATGAGACACTAAGGCCACTCTATGGAACAGTTTATTAGGCTAGACTATGAGACACTAAGGCCACCATGGAACAGTTTATTAGGCTAGACTATGAGACACTAAGGCCACCATGGAACAGTTTATTAGGCTAGACTATGAGACACTAAGGCCACCTATGGAACAGTTTATTAGGCTAGACTATGAGACACTAAGGCCACTCATGGAACAGTTTATTAGGCTAGACTATGAGACACTAAGGCCACCATGGAACAGTTTATTAGGCTAGACTATGAGACACTAAGGCCACCATGGAACAGTTTATTAGGCTAGACTATGAGACACTAAGGCCACCATGGAACAGTTTATTAGGCTAGACTATGAGACACTAAGGCCACTCTATGGAACAGTTTATTAGGCTAGACTATGAGACACTAAGGCCACCATGGAACAGTTTATTAGGCTAGACTATGAGACACTAAGGCCACCTATGGAACAGTTTATTAGGCTAGACTATGAGACACTAAGGCCACTCTATGGAACAGTTTATTAGGCTAGACTATGAGACACTAAGGCCACCATGGAACAGTTTATTAGGCTAGACTATGAGACACTAAGGCCACTCTATGGAACAGTTTATTAGGCTAGACTATGAGACACTAAGGCCACCATGGAACAGTTTATTAGGCTAGACTATGAGACACTAAGGCCACCATGGAACAGTTTATTAGGCTAGACTATGAGACACTAAGGCCACCATGGAACAGTTTATTAGGCTAGACTATGAGACACTAAGGCCACCCTATGGAACAGTTTATTAGGCTAGACTATGAGACACTAAGGCCACTCTATGGAACAGTTTATTAGGCTAGACTATGAGACACTAAGGCCACTCTATGGAACAGTTTATTAGGCTAGACTATGAGACACTAAGGCCACTCTATGGAACAGTTTATTAGGCTAGACTATGAGACACTAAGGCCACCATGGAACAGTTTATTAGGCTAGACTATGAGACACTAAGGCCACTCTATGGAACAGTTTATTAGGCTAGACTGAGACACTAAGGCCACCATGGAACAGTTTATTAGGCTAGACTATGAGACACTAAGGCCACTCTATGGAACAGTTTATTAGGCTAGACTATGAGACACTAAGGCCACCATGGAACAGTTTATTAGGCTAGACTATGAGACAATAAGGCCACTCTATGGAACAGTTTATTAGGCTAGACTATGAGACACTAAGGCCACTCTATGGAACAGTTTATTAGGCTAGACTATGAGACACTAAGGCCACCATGGAACAGTTTATTAGGCTAGACTATGAGACACTAAGGCCACCATGGAACAGTTTATTAGGCTAGACTATGAGACACTAAGGCCACCATGGAACAGTTTATTAGGCTAGACTATGAGACACTAAGGCCACCATGGAACAGTTTATTAGGCTAGACTATGAGACACTAAGGCCACTCTATGGAACAGTTTATTAGGCTAGACTATGAGACACTAAGGCCACTCTATGGAACAGTTTATTAGGCTAGACTATGAGACACTAAGGCCACTCTATGGAACAGTTTATTAGGCTAGACTATGAGACACTAAGGCCACTCTATGGAACAGTTTATTAGGCTAGACTATGAGACACTAAGGCCACTCTATGGAACAGTTTATTAGGCTAGACTATGAGACACTAAGGCCACTCTATGGAACAGTTTATTAGGCTAGACTATGAGACACTAAGGCCACCATGGAACAGTTTATTAGGCTAGACTATGAGACACTAAGGCCACTCTATGGAACAGTTTATTAGGCTAGACTATGAGACACTAAGGCCACCATGGAACAGTTTATTAGGCTAGACTATGAGACACTAAGGCCACTCCATGGAACAGTTTATTAGGCTAGACTATGAGACACTAAGGCCACTCTATGGAACAGTTTATTAGGCTAGACTATGAGACACTAAGGCCACCATGGAACAGTTTATTAGGCTAGACTATGAGACACTAAGGCCACCATGGAACAGTTTATTAGGCTAGACTATGAGACACTAAGGCCACCATGGAACAGTTTATTAGGCTAGACTATGAGACACTAAGGCCACTCTATGGAACAGTTTATTAGGCTAGACTATGAGACACTAAGGCCACTCTATGGAACAGTTTATTAGGCTAGACTATGAGACACTAAGGCCACCATGGAACAGTTTATTAGGCTAGACTATGAGACACTAAGGCCACTCTATGGAACAGTTTATTAGGCTAGACTATGAGACACTAAGGCCACTCTATGGAACAGTTTATTAGGCTAGACTATGAGACACTAAGGCCACTCTATGGAACAGTTTATTAGGCTAGACTATGAGACACTAAGGCCACTCTATGGAACAGTTTATTAGGCTAGACTATGAGACACTAAGGCCACCATGGAACAGTTTATTAGGCTAGACTATGAGACACTAAGGCCACTCTATGGAACAGTTTATTAGGCTAGACTATGAGACACTAAGGCCACCATGGAACAGTTTATTAGGCTAGACTATGAGACACTAAGGCCACCATGGAACAGTTTATTAGGCTAGACTATGAGACACTAAGGCCACTCCATGGAACAGTTTATTAGGCTAGACTATGAGACACTAAGGCCACTCTATGGAACAGTTTATTAGGCTAGACTATGAGACACTAAGGCCACTCTATGGAACAGTTTATTAGGCTAGACTATGAGACACTAAGGCCACCATGGAACAGTTTATTAGGCTAGACTATGAGACACTAAGGCCACCATGGAACAGTTTATTAGGCTAGACTATGAGACACTAAGGCCACTCCATGGAACAGTTTATTAGGCTAGACTATGAGACACTAAGGCCACTCTATGGAACAGTTTATTAGGCTAGACTATGAGACACTAAGGCCATCATGGAACAGTTTATTAGGCTAGACTATGAGACACTAAGGCCACTCATGGAACAGTTTATTAGGCTAGACTATGAGACACTAAGGCCACTCTATGGAACAGTTTATTAGGCTAGACTATGAGACACTAAGGCCACCATGGAACAGTTTATTAGGCTAGACTATGAGACACTAAGGCCACCATGGAACAGTTTATTAGGCTAGACTATGAGACACTAAGGCCACTCTATGGAACAGTTTATTAGGCTAGACTATGAGACACTAAGGCCACCATGGAACAGTTTATTAGGCTAGACTATGAGACACTAAGGCCACCATGGAACAGTTTATTAGGCTAGACTATGAGACACTAAGGCCACTCATGGAACAGTTTATTAGGCTAGACTATGAGACACTAAGGCCACTCTATGGAACAGTTTATTAGGCTAGACTATGAGACACTAAGGCCACTCTATGGAACAGTTTATTAGGCTAGACTATGAGACACTAAGGCCACTCTATGGAACAGTTTATTAGGCTAGACTATGAGACACTAAGGCCACTCTATGGAACAGTTTATTAGGCTAGACTATGAGACACTAAGGCCACTCTATGGAACAGTTTATTAGGCTAGACTATGAGACACTAAGGCCACTCTATGGAACAGTTTATTAGGCTAGACTATGAGACACTAAGGCCACTCTATGGAACAGTTTATTAGGCTAGACTATGAGACACTAAGGCCACTCTATGGAACAGTTTATTAGGCTAGACTATGAGACACTAAGGCCACCTATGGAACAGTTTATTAGGCTAGACTATGAGACACTAAGGCCACTCTATGGAACAGTTTATTAGGCTAGACTATGAGACACTAAGGCCACTCTATGGAACAGTTTATTAGGCTAGACTATGAGACACTAAGGCCACTCTATGGAACAGTTTATTAGGCTAGACTATGAGACACTAAGGCCACTCTATGGAACAGTTTATTAGGCTAGACTATGAGACACTAAGGCCACTCTATGGAACAGTTTATTAGGCTAGACTATGAGACACTAAGGCCACTCTATGGAACAGTTTATTAGGCTAGACTATGAGACACTAAGGCCACCATGGAACAGTTTATTAGGCTAGACTATGAGACACTAAGGCCACCATGGAACAGTTTATTAGGCTAGACTATGAGACACTAAGGCCACCATGGAACAGTTTATTAGGCTAGACTATGAGACACTAAGGCCACCATGGAACAGTTTATTAGGCTAGACTATGAGACACTAAGGCCACTCTATGGAACAGTTTATTAGGCTAGACTATGAGACACTAAGGCCATCATGGAACAGTTTATTAGGCTAGACTATGAGACACTAAGGCCACCATGGAACAGTTTATTAGGCTAGACTATGAGACACTAAGGCCACCATGGAACAGTTTATTAGGCTAGACTATGAGACACTAAGGCCACCATGGAACAGTTTATTAGTGTCACAGTTCCCTCAGCCAGAACCCAGAAGCAGACCAGGACAAGGAGAGTTGAACGAAGGTGAGGGTTTATTTAGATACAAAAAGGTGCAGAATAATCCAGGGACAGAGCGGGCGGCGTGGATGAGTTGTTGGGGGTGCAGTTCTAGGTCCAGTGATGGCTCGGCAGCCGCCGACCATCAGGCAGAGGTGGGGTGAAGGTTCCGGACGTGTGACTGCAGATGGGACAAAAACGGAGGTAAGGAAACAATAACCCAACAAAGTACAAAACAACAAAACTCACGTAAGATACTCTAAACTGATACTCAGAACACCTACTGTTCATGGCTAACGATCAGGCAGGAACTGGATGTTTGGCCAGAGCCTAAGAAGGGTGATGATGAGGACCAGGTGTGCAGATTGCTGATGGGATGCAGGTGCGGAAAACCAGAGAGCTCCCCGGAGCGTTCCCGAACCCTCGGGAAACTGGAGACTACGAACAAAAACACTAGTCACCAGACAGGACCCGACTCAGACTGCCGGGATCGTTACAGTACCCCCCCTCCGGCCGAACGCCACCGGGCGGACTCCCGGAGCGCCAGGATGGAGACGGTAGAAGTCGCTGATGAGGTCAGCATCTAGGACCTGTCGCGCAGGAATCCAACTCCTCTCTTCAGGACCATACCCCTCCCAGTCCACGAGGTACTGGAAACCCCGGCCCCGCCGTCTGGAATCCATGATGCGACGCACCGTGTAGGCAGGACCACCTCCGATCATCCGAGGAGGAGGAGGAGGAGGCGGAGGAGGCAACAGAGGACTGAGGAAGACAGGCTTGAGGCAGGAGACATGAAAGGTGGGATGGACTCTGAGCGTCCTCGGTAGTTTGAGTCGAACTGCCACCGGATTGATCACCTTCTCCACCACAAACGGACCAATGAACTTCGGTAACAACTTCCTAGACTCAGTCCGTAACGGAAGATCCCGTGTGGCCAACAAACCCTATCTCCGATGGTATAGGTGGGAGCGGGGATCCGGCGACGATCGCCTGGAGCTGATACCGGTCCGAACCTCTAAGGAGTGCCTTTCTGGCCCGATGCCAGGTCCGGTGGCAACGACGAATATGGGCCTGAACAGAAGGCACTGAGAGCTCCTTCTCCTGAGAAGGGAACAGGGGAGGTTGGTAGCCATACAGGCACTGGAAGGGAGACATCCCAGTGGCAGATGTAGGGGAGAGTATTGTGGGCATACTCAACCCAAGGCAACTGAGAGGCCCAGGAGGTGGGGTTGGAAGAGACCAGACAGCGTAGCGTGGATTCCATCTTCTGGTTGGCTCTCTCCGCCTGACCATTGGATTGGGGGTGAAAACCAGATGTGAGACTGACTGTAGCTCCAATGGCCAAACAGAAGGACTTCCAGACAGCAGAGGTAAACTGAGGGCCACGGTCGGAAACAATATCACTGGGCAAACCGTGGACCCTGAAAACCTCCCTAACCAGGATCTCGGACGTCTCCGAGGCAGAGGGAAGCTTGGCAATAGGCACAAAGTGGGCGAACTTGCTGAATCTGTCCACGATAGTCAGAACGACCGTGTTCCCCTCAGAAGCCGGCAACCCCGTGACGAAGTCCAGGGCCAGATGCGACCATGGACGCCGGGGAATAGGAAGGGGGTGAAGTAGTCCAGAGCTGGGCCGATTGGTACTCTTATTCTGCGCACACACTGGACAGGCAGCAACAAAACCCCGAGTATCCTCGGCCATGGCAGAGCCACCAAAAAGCGTCTGCGAAGAAACGCCATTGTCCGAGCCACGCCAGGGTGACAAGCCATCTTGCTGGCGTGGGACCATTTGAGGACAGCAGGACGAACCGACTCAGGCACAAACAACCGACCGGGTGGACCGTTACCGGGACCGGGCTGAGTCCGAAGGGCCGCCAGCACCTCTTCCTCAATCTTCCACATGACTGCTCCCACGACGCAGTTCGGGGGGGAGAATTGTCTCGGTCTTGGACCCACTCTCCTCCGTCTTGGAGAACATCCGGGACAAAGGCGTCCGCCTTGCCGTTCTTAGATCCAGGTCGGAACGTCAGGGCAAACTTGAATCGTCCGAAAAAACAACGCCCACCTGGCCTGCCGGGGAGTTGAGACGTTTAGCCCGATTGCACGTAAGCAAGATTCTTGTGGTCAGTCCAGACAATAAACGGTTGCTCCGCCCCCTCCAACCAGTGGCGCCACTCCTCCAAGGCAAGTTTCACCGCGAGAAGCTCCCGGTTACCCACATCGTAATTCCTCTCTGCAGGCGAAAGGCGCGAGAGTAGTAGGCGCAGGGATGGAGTTTACTGTCCGTGGAGCATCGCTGCGACAGGATGGCGCCAACTCCCACATCAGATGCGTCCACTTCAACGACGAACTGACGGGCCGTGTCCGGTTGAGAGAGAATCGATGCGTTGGTGAATCGCCTCTTCAAATCCAGAAACGCGATCCGCCTCCGGATTCCACTTGAAGGTCCTGATACTGGAAGTCAAGGCAGTTAATGGAGCGGCCACGCGGCTGTAATCCCGGATGAATCTGCGGTAGAAATTCGCAAACCCCAAAAATCTCTGGAGCTGCAATCTCGTACCGGGCTGGGCCCATTCCAGAACCGCTCTAACCTTCTCCTGATCCATCCTAATCTCACCCCTGGAGATGATGTACCCGAGAAAGGATGTCGTGTGGGCGTGAAACTCGCACTTCTCGGCCTTCACGAACAGGCGATTCTCCAACAATCGCTGCAGAACCTGCCGGACATGCTGGACGTGGTCGGAAGGTTCCTTCGAGAAGATCAGAATGTCATCCAGGTAAACAAACACGAAGAGACCGATCATATCTCTCAGGACGTCGTTCACCATACTCTGGAATACCGCTGGAGCATTGGTCAGTCAAACGGCATCACCTGATACTCAAGTGACCCATCGGTGTATTCGAAACCCGTCAACCACTCGTCCCCCTCTCTGATCCGGACCAGGTGATCGCATTGCGTAGGTCTAGCTTAGTGAACACCGTAGCACCCTGTAAGGATCGAAGGCAGAACTCATCAAGGGCAGGGGATACTTGTTCTTGACCGTGATGTCATTCAACCCCCGATAATCAATACACGGTCGAAGAGAGCCATCCTTCTTACCCACAAAGAAGAATCCTGCCCCCAGGGGTGATGACGGGACGAACGAGACCCGCAGCTAGGGACTCCTTGATGTAGGTCTCCAACGCCTCACGTTCAGGTCGGGAGATACTGTATAACCTTCCCTTGGGGTAGACAGCTCCAGGGACCAGGTTGATGGCACAATCATAAGGTCGGTGGGGAGGAAGTGACAGAGCCTTCTGCTTACTGAAAACTTCCCCCAAATCGTGATATGTCTCGGGAACCAGGGACAAATCTGGGGGTTTAGCCTCAATCACCTGACTGGGAACCGAATGGGGGCAGGCAGTCTTGAGACAGTTAGCATGACAATCAAGGCTCCAACTCGTTACCTTGCCCGTCACCCAATCGAACGTGGGATTGTGTTCCTTCAGCCAGGGGTATCCAAGGACCAGAGGAACATGGGAAGACGGCAGAATGAAAAATGAAATCATCTCAGAATGATTCCCCGACAAC
This sequence comes from Coregonus clupeaformis, assembly GCF_020615455.1. Taxonomy (NCBI): domain Eukaryota; kingdom Metazoa; phylum Chordata; class Actinopteri; order Salmoniformes; family Salmonidae; genus Coregonus; species Coregonus clupeaformis. Next base: position 62,278,030 of record NC_059199.1, on the reverse strand, counting down.
CGCATCTTAACCGGCTCAGTCCTCATCGTGATACGTGCCAGACTACTGCCGTTCAGAGTGGTCGCTTCAATGGCTTCCGGCAATTGCTCCTTGGAAAGCCCCAGCTGTTCCACCAACTTTCGGCATCAAGAAAGCTTCCGCCGGCACCTGAATCGATAAAAGCGTTAAGCGCTAAGCTCTGATTCCTGTTCACAAGGGTAGCCGGGAAGCGGGGTCTGACAGAGGTACTGAGAGGTTGAAACTGGCTCGCTAAAAGTCCTCCCAACTTTAGCGAGCCGGGCAGTTTGACGACCGCCGGGAACAAGTGGAGATGTAATGTCCCGAGCGACCACAGTAGAGGCAGCAGTTGGTCTTACGTCTATGTTGACGCTCCTCCTTGGTTAACCGTGCCGCCCCACTTGCATGGGTTCAGAATCGGGAGAGAGGTCCTCTCCACTAATCCTTTGTGGTGGAGAATGATCGACGTGTTCTGGTCCACCACCCGACCCGACTGGGAACTGAGAAGCTGATCGATTGGACGGACCCCATTGCTTCTCCCTCCTTCGCTCTCGGACTCGATTATCCACCCGAATAGACAAGGCTACCAAGCTGTCCAGGTCACTAGGCTCCGGATAGGAGATCAACTCATCCTTGAGCTGCTCCGACAGACCCTGGTAAAGGCCGCTTGCAAAGACTCCTCGTTCCACCCACTCTCCACAGCCAACGTCTTGAACTCGATCACGAAGTCGGCCACGCTGCGAGTTCCTTGGTGAAGAGAAAACAGGCGCCTAGCTGCGTCCCTCCCTCGGACGGAATGGTCGAAGAGCTTCCTCATCTCGGCCGTGAACCCCTGGTATGAAGCTCATGCAGGGATCCTGTCGTTCCCAAACGGCTGAAGCCCACTCCAGCGCTCGACCACGCAGCAACTCAATCACAAAGGCTATCCCTAGCCTTGTCTGTGGCATAAGAGTAGGGCTGTAGATCGAACACTAATCCACACTGCATAAGGAAGGAACGGCATCTTCCCAGCTCCCCCTCATATTTATCCGGCGTCGGAACCTTGGGCTCACGGAGGGACACAACTTCCAGAAGCGGCAGGCGAGATGGGTGAACCGGTAGTGGGTCCTCCACCGGACACTGGCGTTGGTTCTGGACCTCCGTCAGGCCGGTAGAAAGGTTCGAACTGACAACGCGATCTCCTGTAGTACCATGCTATGATGGCCCAACATCTTCTCCTGCTGGGTAATGGCATGGCGAACAGAGTCCAGGTCCGCTGGGTTCATTATTGGCCGGATCGTTCTGTCACAGTTCCCTCAGCCAGAACCCAGAAGCAGACCAGGACAAGGAGAGTTGAACGAAGGTGAGGGTTTATTTAGATACAAAAAGGTGCAGAATAATCCAGGGACAGAGCGGGCGGCGTGGATGAGTTGTTGGGGGTGCAGTTCTAGGTCCAGTGATGGCTCGGCAGCCGCCGACCATCAGGCAGAGGTGGGGTGAAGGTTCCGGACGTGTGACTGCAGATGGGACAAAAACGGAGGTAAGGAAACAATAACCCAACAAAGTACAAAACAACAAAACTCACGTAAGATACTCTAAACTGATACTCAGAACACCTACTGTTCATGGCTAACGATCCGGCAGGAACTGGATGTTTGGCCAGAGCCTAAGAAGGGTGATGATGAGGACCAGGTGTGCAGATTGCTGATGGGATGCAGGTGCGGAAAACCAGAGAGCTCCCCGGAGCGTTCCCGAACCCTCGGGAAACTGGAGACTACGAACAAAAACACTAGTCACCAGACAGGACCCGACTCAGACTGCCGGGATCGTTACAATTAGGCTAGACTATGAGACACTAAGGCCACTCTATGGAACAGTTTATTAGGCTAGACTATGAGACACTAAGGCCACTCTATGGAACAGTTTATTAGGCTAGACTATGAGACACTAAGGCCACTCTATGGAACAGTTTATTAGGCTAGACTATGAGACACTAAGGCCACCATGGAACAGTTTATTAGGCTAGACTATGAGACACTAAGGCCACTCTATGGAACAGTTTATTAGGCTAGACTATGAGACACTAAGGCCACTCTATGGAACAGTTTATTAGGCTAGACTACTGAGACACTAAGGCCACTCTATGGAACAGTTTATTAGGCTAGACTATGAGACACTAAGGCCACCTATGGAACAGTTTATTAGGCTAGACTACTGAGACACTAAGGCCACTCTATGGAACAGTTTATTAGGCTAGACTATGAGACACTAAGACCACTCTATGGAACAGTTTATTAGGCTAGACTATGAGACACTAAGGCCACTCTATGGAACAGTTTATTAGGCTAGACTATGAGACACTAAGGCCATCATGGAACAGTTTATTAGGGCTAGACTATGAGACACTAAGGCCACTCTATGGAACAGTTTATTAGGCTAGACTATGAGACACTAAGGCCACTCTATGGAACAGTTTATTAGGCTAGACTATGAGACACTAAGGCCACTCCATGGAACAGTTTATTAGGCTAGACTATGAGACACTAAGGCCACTCTATGGAACAGTTTATTAGGCTAGACTATGAGACACTAAGGCCACTCTATGGAACAGTTTATTAGGCTAGACTATGAGACACTAAGGCCACTCTATGGAACAGTTTATTAGGCTAGACTATGAGACACTAAGGCCACTCCATGGAACAGTTTATTAGGCTAGACTATGAGACACTAAGGCCATCATGGAACAGTTTATTAGGCTAGACTATGAGACACTAAGGCCACTCTATGGAACAGTTTATTAGGCTAGACTATGAGACACTAAGGCCACTCTATGGGAACAGTTTATTAGGCTAGACTATGAGACACTAAGGCCACTCTATGGAACAGTTTATTAGGCTAGACTATGAGACACTAAGGCCACTCTATGAAACAGTTTATTAGGCTAGACTATGAGACACTAAGGCCACCATGGAACAGTTTATTAGGGCTAGACTATGAGACACTAAGGCCACTCTATGGAACAGTTTATTAGGCTAGACTATGAGACACTAAGGCCACTCTATGGAACAGTTTATTAGGCTAGACTATGAGACACTAAGGCCACCATGGAACAGTTTATTAGGCTAGACTATGAGACACTAAGGCCACTCTATGGAACAGTTTATTAGGCTAGACTATGAGACACTAAGGCCACCATGGAACAGTTTATTAGGCTAGACTATGAGACACTAAGGCCACTCTATGGAACAGTTTATTAGGCTAGACTATGAGACACTAAGGCCACTCTATGGAACAGTTTATTAGGCTAGACTATGAGACACTAAGGCCACTCTATGGAACAGTTTATTAGTCCTGACTTTAGTGCCATGTTGTTAAGCCCCGAGCCGACTAGGTGAACAATCTGTCGATGTGCCCTTGAGCAAGGCACTTAACCCTAATTGCTCCTGTAAGTCGCTCTGGATAAGAGCGTCTGCTAAATGACTAAAATGTCAAATGTTACAGGAAGAAGAACCGCAGGGTGAAAATGTCATGTATGTGAAATGTCATGTATGTAAAATGTCATATATGTATGCCATGAGAACAACTATCCATCTTCCACTTGTGTAACAACACAACAAAAAGGCTCAACTATATTAGCCCACTATGATATTACAAAGCATCATAGGCTATTATAAAGATATGACTATGTAACAATGTTGCTGCATATGTATCATTACAAAGTTATGTAAAGTTTTTACACATTGATCTAAATCATATTCATTCCCAAGGAGTAGAATATAATGGAAAAACTATGAGCAGAATGGATTGTAATAATGTATACCAACACACTAACTTTGTAGCCTATGTTTTATGACACTTGGGGAACTCAGAAAGGGGACGATCATGAACAGAAAATAAGCACTACAGCTTTAAATGAGAAGCGTTTGTAACAGACGCCGTAGCTGTGCCAAGACCGAGATCTGCAACGACTTGCAGCCTTCATTATCGCTTCGGTGGTGTTGAGTACGCTATAGTGCGGAAACTGTTAATGCATTCTACTTTATCGGCCAGCACGAACATAAGATACATTTTAGTCACCGGGTACGAAGAGCCTTAAACCTATTATTATTGTTTCGACATAATCGTATTGCTCGCGATAGTTAAACGTTCAAACTTTACGCATGGAGAATAGCCTAGAGAACATCAGGTGATGCACATGTAAAGGACTAGCCTACACATGGACGGATGGGAACTGTATTTCCTGAATACTAAATGCTGCTGTTATTCTCCATCCATCCCACAGCACGACACTTGTTGATTTGAATAGACTTCATCACAGCAGACTGCTGCTTGGGAATACTATTTTTCTTTTGTGGGAGACCTGCGGCTACAGATGGATCGTAACCCTTCGGGAGGGTGTCATTCGTTTTACCCGGGCTGTGTGTTACAGAGGCGGCGATGATCCTCGGCTTTTAACAGGTGGACCGCCTGGCACCATCAACATCCTCACATACCTATCTGCTACCAGGGAGGAGGCATGGGCAACCAGGTGGATAAAATGAAACTGTCACATCAAAGTTACGCAGAAGTTCCCACAGTGGACCCCAACGGGCTGGACACTGAGGAGGGTCCTCGGATCGGAGTGTCTTATATTTTCTCAACCGATGACGAGGAACAGGAGGGTGATAACAGTAACGTAGATGGAGCGGATAGGGAGCCCCACGCTGGTACGGAACAGAAACACTACGACAAGAGCAACGAGGTGGAGTGCGCGGTTTACCACCGGGAGGAATGTATTTACGAGAAGAGCGTCAAGACCGCGGACATGGAAACCTACTCCCCCGAGATCCTTCTAAACAAATGCAAGGCAGGTGACCTGGTGGAGTTCGTAACAACGGGGCAGTGCCCCCACTGGGCGGTGTATGTCGGGGACTTCCAGGTGGTGCACCTGCACAGAGCAGAGATAAAGAATAGCTTCCTGACAGACGCCAGCCAGGGAAGGAGATGTAGGATAGTCAACGAGCTGTATAAATTCAAAGCCCTCAGCGCCGATATGGTGGTTCAGAACGCCATGGAACAGGTTGGCGCTAAAGACAGAGAGTTGAGCTGGAGAAATGCAGAGTGCTTTGCCGCTTGGTGCAGGTTTGGCAAACGGGAGTTCAAAATGGGTGGGGAGATCAAGATAGGAAAACAGCCATACAGGTTAAAGATCCTGATGTCAGATAAACAATCTCACATGCTGGAGTTTCAGAGTTTGGAGGACTTGATCATGGAGAAGAGGAGAAACAACCAGCTGGGAAGGACATCGGTGGTCCAGGAGCTGGCCAATCATTTGAACAGTGTCTGGGAGATCAAAAGTGATCCACTCAGTGATCCAATAACAGCACAGACTGCACAGTGATCTGATGGATTTAAAGACCATGATGGCCCTTGCCTATCCAATCACAGACCACTATTTGAGTGGCGTTCCAAACACATATTTTATTCCACATTTTGATGAATAGAATAAATACATCGACCATTCATGTCTAGTTGTTATTTGATTGATGGAAGAAAAATAGTTTTAAAGGTGCAGAATATGATTTGTTCACGTTGATGTTTCATAATGATTGAAATAAAATATACTGTACATGTTTCATGTCTCACCCAGGAAACGATCCTACATACATACCTCTAGCCCTAAGGTTATGTCATTCTGATGAAAACATGTTGTAGAGTATAGGTTGATCAATCATCTAGCTTATTGTACCGTACCAATAAATTAAGTCAAGTAAATGATCATTACATCTTTGCAATCAAACTGGCTTTTATTCCCTGCTGTCTACAGGTGCTGTTTCCACTGGCACCATCTCCCCTACGTAGTGCACTACTTTTGAACAGGGCCCACAGGGATGGGGTGTAGGGGATAGGGTGTAGGGGACAGGGTGTAGGGGACAGGGTGTAGGGGACAGGGTGTAGGGGACAGGGTGTAGGGGACAGGGTGTAGGGGACAGGGTGTAGGGGATAGGTGTAGGGGATAGGGTGTAGGGGATATAGTGTAGGGACAGGTGTAGGGACAGGGTGTGGGATAGGTGTAGGGGATTAGTGTAGTGGACAGGGTGTAGGGGACAGGGTGTAGGGGATAGGGTTGGGATATAGTGTAGGGGACAGGGTAGGGGATATAGTGTAGGGCGGGTGTAGGGGACAGGGGTGTAGGGACAGGGTGTAGGGGACAGGGGTGAGGACAGGGTATAGGGATAGGGTGTAGGGGGATATAGTGTAGGGACAGGTGTAGGGGACAGGTGTAGGGGGACAGGGTGTAGGGATAGGGTGTAGGGACAGGGTGTAGGGATAGGTGTAGGGACAGGTGTAGAGTATAGTGTAGGGGACAGGGTGTAGGGACAGGGTGTAGGGGATAGGGTGTAGGGACAGGGTGTAAGGGGACAGGGTGTAGGGGACAGTGTGTAGAATATAGTGTAGGGGACAGGGTGTAGGGACAGGTGAGGGGACAGGGTGTAGGGACAGGGTGTAGGGATAGGTGTAGGGGACAGGGTGTAGGGGATAGGATGTAGGGAGATAGGTTGTAGGGGACAGGTGTAGGGATAGGTGTAGGGCAGGTGTAGGGGATATGGTGTAGGGACAGGTGTAGGGGACAGGGTGTAGGGGACAGGTGTGGGGATAGGGTTAGACGGTGTAGGGGACAGGGTGTAGGGGGACAGGGTGTGGGATAGGGTGTAGGGACAGGCGTAGGGGATGTGTGGAGGACGGGTGTAGGGGACAAAGTGTAGGGGGACAGGGTGTAGGGGATAGGGTGTAGGGGACAGGGTGTGGGATAGGGTGTAGGGGACAGGTTGTAGTAGTGTAGGGGCAGGTGCAGGGGGATAGGTAGGGGACAGGGTCTAGGGATAGGTAGGGCGGGTGTAGGGATAGGGTGTAGGGGACGGTTGTTAGGTGTAGGGGGACAGTTAGGATAGGGTAGGACAGGGTAGGGACAGTGGGATAGGGGACGGTGTAGAAGGTGTAGGATAGGTGTAGAGTGTGTAGGGGCGGGTGTAGGGATATGGTGTAGGACAGGGTGTAGGGATGGTGTAGGGGCGGTAGGGATAGTGAGGGGACAGGGTGTGGGACAGGGTGTAGGGATAGGGTGTAGGGAACAGGTGTTAGGGGACAGGGTGTAGGGGATAGGGTGTAGGGGGACAGGGTGTAGGGGACAGGGTGTAGGGGGATAGGTGTATGGGGAAGTGTAGGGGACAGGGTGTGGGGATAGGGTGTAGGGGACAGGGTGTGGGACATAGTGTGGGATAGGGACAGGTGTAGGGGACAGTTAGGGGACGGGTGTAGGGGACGGTGTGGGATATAGTGTGGGGACAGGGTGTGGGGATAGGGTGTAGGGGACATGTAGGGACAGGTGTGGGGATATGTGTGGGGATATAGTGTAGGGGACAGGGTGTAGAGCAGGTGTAGGGGACAGGGTGTAGGGATAGGTGTAGGGGACAGGGTGTAGGGGATATAGTGTAGGGGATATAGTGTAGGGGACAGGGTAGAGTAGGGGACAGGGTGTAGGAGACAGGGTGTAGGGGATAGAGTGTAGGGGCGGTGTGGGATAGGGTGTAGGGGACAGGGTGTAGGGGACAGGGTGTAGGGATAGGTGTAGGGGACAGGGTGTAGGGGGATAGGTGTAAAATAGGTGTAGGATATAGTGTGGACGGTGTAGGGACGGGTGTAGGGGACAGGTAGGGGGACAGGGTGTAGGGGACAGGGTGTAGGACGTTTAGGGGACAGGGTGTAGGGACAGGTGTGGGGATAGGGTTAGGGATATAGTGTAGGGGACAGGTGGCGGTGTGGGGCAGAGTGTAGGGATAGGGTGTAGGACAGGGTGTAGAGGATATAGTGACAGGGTGTAGGGTAGGGACAGTGTAGGGGACAGGTGTAGGAGATATAGTGTAGGGGACAGGGTGTAGGGTGTAGGGGACAGGGGTGCTTAGGGGATAGGGGTGTAGGGGATAGGGTGTAGGGGGACAGGGATGTAGGGGGATAGGATGTAGGGGACAGGGTGTAGGGGACAGGGTGTAGGGGATATGGTGTAGGGACAGGGTGTAGGGGATAGGGTGTAGGGGACAGGGTGTAGGGGATAGGGTGTAGGGGACAGGGTGTAGGGGACAGGGTGCTAGGGACAGGGTGTAGGGGACAGGGTGTAGGGGACAGGGTGTAGGGGACAGGGTGTAGGGGACAGGTGTAGGGGACAGGTTGTAGGGGACAGGTGTAGGGGATAGGGTGTAGGGACAGGGTGTAGGGATAGTGTAGGGGATATAGTGTAGGGGATAGGGTGTAGGGGACAGGGTGTAGGGATAGGGGTGTAGGGGACAGGGTGTAGGGGACAGGGTGTAGGGACAGGGTGTAGGGCAGGGTGTAGGGGATAGGGTGTAGGGGACAGGGTGTAGGGGATATAGTGTAGGGGGACAGGTGTAGGGGGATAGGGTGTAGGGGATAGGGTGTAGACAGGGTGTAGGGGATAAGGTGTAGGGATAGGGTGTAGGATAGGGTGTAGGGACAGGGTGTAAGGAACAGGGTGTAGGGGACAGGTGTAGGGGACAGGGTGTAGGGGACAGGGTGTAGGGACAGGGTTGGGACATAGTGCAGGGATAGGGACAGTGTGTAGGGACAGGTGTAGGGGACAGGGGTGTAGGGGACAGGTGTAGGGGAATAGGTTATAGGGACAGGGTGTAGGACAGGTACGGATATAGTGTAGGGATATGAGTGTAGGGACAGGTGTAGAGGATAGGTGTAGGGACAGGGTGTAGGGACAGGGTGTAGGGATAGGTGTAGGGGACAGGGTGTAGGGGATAGGAGTGTAGGGTATAGTGTAGGGATAGGGTGTAGGACAGGTGTAGGGACAGGTTTTAGGGGACAGGGTGTAGGGGACAGGGTGTGGGATAGGGTGTAGGGGGATATAGTGTAGGGGACAGGGTGTAGGGGACAGGGTGTAGGGGATAGGGTGTAGGGATATAGTGTAGGGGACAGGGTGTAGGGTGTAGGGGACAGGGTGTAGGGGACAGGTGTAGGGGCAGGGTGTAGGGGACAGGAGTGTAGGGGATAGTGTAGGGGATATAGTGTAGGGGACAGGGTGTAGGGGTGTAGGGGACAGGGTGTAGGTGTAGGGACAGGGTGTAGGGGACAGGGTGTAGGGAGTGGTGTAGGGACAGGTGTAGGGAATATAGTGTAGGGGACAGGGTGTAGGGTGTAGGGATAGGGTGTAGGGGACAGGGTGTAGGGACAGGGTGTAGGGATATAGTGTAGGGGACAGGGTGTAGGGTGTAGGGGATAGGGTGTAGGGGGACAGGTGTAGGGAATTAGTGTAGGGGGACAGGGTGTAGGGATATAGTGTAGGGGACAGGGTGTAGGGTGTAGGGGATAGGTGTAGGGACAGGGTGTAGGGAACAGTGTGTAGGGGATAGGGTGTAGGGGACAGGGTGTAGGGGACAGGGTTAGGGGACAGGTGTAGGAGAATAGTGTAGGGGACAGGTGTAGGGTTGTGGGGACAGGGTGTAGGGATAGGGTGTAGGGGATAGGTGTAGGGGACAGGGTGTAGGGGACAGGGTGTAGGGGATAGGGTGTAGGGGATAGGATGTGGACAGGGTGTGGGGACAGGGTGTAGGGACAGGGTGTAGGGGACAGGGTGTAGGGGACAGGGTGTAGGGACAGGGTGTAGGGGACAGTGTGTAGGGGATAGGGTGTAGGGGGACAGTGTGTAGGGGATAGGGTGTAGGGGACAGTGTAGGGGACAGGGTGTAGGGACAGGGTGTAGGGGATAGGTGTGAACAGTGTGTAGGGTGTAGGGGTTGGGTGTAGGGACAGGGTGTAGGGGATAGGGGTGTAGGGGACAGGGTGTAGGGCGGTGTAGGGGATAGGTGTGGGGGACAGGGTGTAGGGGATAGGGTGTAGGGGTCAGGGTGTAGGGGACAGGGTTGTAGGGGACGGGTGTAGGGGATATAGTGTAGGGGACGGTGTAGGGTAGGGGACGGGTGTGGTGACAGGGTGTAGGGATATGAGTGTAGGGACGGGTGTAGGTGTAGGGGACAGGGTGTAGGACAGGGTGTAGAGGTAGGGTGTAGGGGGACAGGGTGTAGGGGATATAGTGTAGGGGACGGGTGCTTGCGTAGGGGACGGGTGTAGGGGACAGGGTGTAGGGGATAGGGTGTAGGGGACGGGTGTAGGGATATAGTGTAGGGACAGGGTGTAGGGTGTAGGGATAGGGTGTAGGGGACAGGGTGTAGGGTGACAGGGTGTAGGGACAGGGTGTAGGAGATATAGTGTAGGGGACAGGTGTAGGGTGTAGGGGACAGGTGTAGGGGATAGGGTGTAGGGATAGGGTGTAGGGACAGGGTGCAGGGATAGGATTTAGGGACAGGGTGTAGGGGACAGGGTGTAGGGGATATGGTGTGGGACGGGTGTAGGATAGGGTGTAGGGGACAGGGTGTAGGGGATAGGAGTTAGGGATAGGGTGTAGGGACAGTGTAGGATGGGTGTAGGGACAGGTGTAGGGGACAGGGTGTAGGGACGGGTGTAGGGATAGGGTGTAGGGACAGGGTGTAGGGATAGGGTGTAGGGACAGGGTGTAGGGGGCGGTGTAGGGGATAGGTGTAGGGGATATAGTGTAGAGATAGGGTGTAGGGGACAGGGGTGTAGGGGACAGGGTGTAGGGATAGGGTGTAGGGGACAGGGTGTGGGGACGGGTGTAAGGGATAGGGTGTAGGGGACAGGTGTGGGGATGTGTGTAGGGGACAGGGTGTAGGGGATAGGGGTGTAGGGGACAGGGGTGTAGGGATAGGTGGGGACGGGTGTAGGGAACAGGGTGTAGGGGGACGGGTGTAGGGGACAGGGTGTAGGGGATATAGTGTAGGGGACAGGGTGTAGGGGATAGGGTGTAGGGGACATAGTGTAGGGATAGGGGACAGGGTGTGGGGCATAGGGGACAGGTGTGGGATTGTGCGGAAGTGTGGGATAGGTGTAGAGACGGGTGTAGGGGACAGGTGTGGAGATAGTGTGTAGGGATATAGTGTAGGGGCGGTGTGAGTGAATGTAGGGGACAGGGTGTAGGGGACAGGGTGTAGGGGACGGGGTGTGGATGGGTGTAGGGGATAGGGTGTAGGGGATATAGTGTAGGGGATAGGGGTGTAGGGGACGGGTGTAGAGGATGGGGTGTAGGGGATATAGTGTAGGGGATAGGGTGTAGGGACAGGGTGTAGGGGACAGTTTTTAGGGGACAGGGTTAGGGGACAGGGTGTAGAGTAGGGGGATATAGTGGGGGACAGGGTGTAGGGGACAGGGTGTAGGGATAGGGTGTAGGGATATAGTGTAGGGGACAGGGTGTAGGGTGTAGGGGACGGGTGTAGGGGACGGGTGCTAGGGGACAGGGTGTAGGGTGTAGGGATAGGGTGTAGGGGACAGGGTGTAGGGATATAGTATAGGGGACAGGGTGCAGGGTGTAGGCGGGTGTGGGGACAGGGTGTAGGAGATATAGTGTAGGGACAGGTGTAGGTGTAGGGACAGGGTGTAGGGGATAGGGTGTAGGGGATAGGGTGTAGGGGGACAGAGTGTAGGGGACAGGGTGTAGGGGATAGGGTGTAGGGACAGGGTGTAGGGGATAAATGTAGGGGACAGTGTGTAGGATAGGAGTGTAAGGGATATAGTGTAGGGACAGTGTGTAGGGATAGGGTGTAGGGATGAGATGTAGGACGGTGTAGGGACAGTGTGTAGGGAGTGTAGGAGGACGGGTGTAGGGGACAGGGTGTAGGGATAGGGTGTAGGGGACAGGGTGTAGGGACAGTGTGTAGGGGATAGTGTAGACAGTGTAGGGGATAGGTGTGTAGGGACAGTGTGTAGGACAGGGTGTAGGGGACAGGGTGTAGGGGGATAGGGTGTAGGGACAGTGTAGGGGACAGGTGTAGGAACAGTGTGTAGGGTGTAGGTTGGTGTAGGGACAGGGTTAGGGGATAGGTGTAGGGGACAGGGTGTAGGGACGGTGTAGGGGATAGGGTGTAGGGACGGTGTAGGGTATGGAGATGGGGACGGGTGTAGGGGATATAGTGTAGGGGCGGTGTCAGGGTGTAGGGACAGGGTGTAGGGGACAGGGAGTGTAGGGGACAGGGTGTAGAGGACAGGGTGTAGGGATATAGTGTAGGGACAGGGTGTAGGGTGTAGGATGGTTAGGCGGGTGTAGGGGATATAGTTAGGGACAGGGTGTAGGGTGTAGAGGCGGGTGTAGGGGACAGGGTGTGGATAGTGAGGACGGTGTAGGGGACAGGGTGTAGGGGAGGTTAGAGATAGATGTAGGGGACAGGGTAGGGGATAGGATGGGGACAGGTGTGGAGCGGTGTAGAGGATATGGTGTAGGGACAAGAGTAGAGATGAGTGTAGGACAGGTGTAGGGGATAGGGTGTAGGGGACAGGGTGTAGGGGATAGGTGTAGGGGACAGGGTGTAGGGGACGGTGTAGGGACGGGTGTGTTTAGTGTAGGGTGTGACAGTGTAGGGGGACGGGTGTAGAGTAGGGTGTAAGGGGATTGTGTAGGGGATAGGTGTAGGGACAGGGTGTAGGGGACAGGGTGTAGGTGGGTGTAGGGACAGGTGTGAGACGGTGTAGGGGATGTAGGGCGGGTGGGGAAGAGTGTGGACAGAGTGTAGGATATAGAGATGCAAGGGACAGGTATAGGGTCAGGTGTAGGCTGGATATATGTAGGGACAGTGAGGAAGGTGTAGAGACAGGGTGTAGGGGACAGGGTGTAGGGATGAGATGTGGGGACAGGGTGTAGGGAACAGGGTGTAGGGGACAGGTGTGTAGGGATATAGTGTAGGGGACAGGGTGTAGGGGATAGGGTGTAGGGGACAGGTGTAGGGACATAGTGTAGGGATAGGGGACAGGGTGTAGGGGACAGGGTGTAGGGGACAGGGTGTAGGGGATTAGTGTAGGGACAGGTGTAGTGGGATAGGGTGTAGGGACAGGGTAGGGGACAGGGTGTAGAGGATATAGTGTAGGGGATATAGTGTAGGGACAGGTGTAGGGGATAGGGTGTAGAGGACGGTTAGGGGACAGGGTGTAGGGGACAGGGTGTAGGGGACAGGTGTAGGGGATAGGATGTAGGGGACAGGGTGCAGGAGACAGGGTGTAGGGGATGCGGTGGGGACAGGTGTAGGAACAGGGGTGTAGGAGTGGGTGTAGGGGACAGGGTGTAGGGACAGGGTGTAGGGGATAGGATGTAGGGGACAGGGTGTAGGAACAGGGTGTAGGGATAGGGTGTAGGGACAGGGTGTAGGGGACACAGTGTAGGGATAGGGGACAGGGTGTAGGGGACAGGGGTGTAGGGGACAGGGTGTAGGGGACAGGGTGTAGGGGATATAGTGTAGGGGATATAGTGTACGGGTGGGATGGTAGGGCGGTGGGACAGGGTGTAGGGGATATAGTGTAGGGGACAGGGTGTAGGGATAGGTGCAGGGACAGGGTGTAGGGGACAGGGTCTTAGGGGATATAGTGTAGGGATATAGTTGAGGGACAGGGTGTAGGGGATAGGTGTAGGGGGGGTGTAGGGGACAGGGTGTAGGGGACAGGTGTAGGGACAGGGTGTAGGGGACATGTGTAGGGTAGGGTGAAGGGGACAGTGTGTAGGGGATAGGGGTTAGGGGACGTTGGGGGACAGGGTGTAGGGACAGGGTGTAGGGGATAGGTGTAGGGACGTGTAGGGGACAGGGTGTAGGGCACAGGGTGTAGGGGATAGGGTGTAGGGAACAGTGTGTAGGGTGTAGGGGTTAGGGTGTAGGGGACAGGGTGTAGGGGATAGGTGTGGGGACAGGGTGTAGGGACTGTGTAGGGGATAGGGTGTAGGGACGGGTGTAGGGATAGGTGTGGGACAGGTGTAGGGGATATAGTGTAGGACAGGGTGCAGGTGTAGGGGATAGGGTGTAGGGGACAGGGTGTAGGAGATATGTGTAGACAGGGTATAGGGGACAGGGTGTAGGGGACAGGGTGTAGGGGACAGGGTGTAGGGATAGGGTGTAGGGGACAGGGTGTAGAGTGTTAGGGGGATAGGAGTGTAGGGGCAGTGTGTAGGGATGTGTAGGACAGTGTGTAGGGGATAGGGTGTAGGGGACAGTGTGTAGGGGACAGGGTGTAGGGGATGGGTGTAGGGGACGGTGTAGAGATAGTGTAGAGACAGTGTGTAGGGGACAGGGTGTAGGAGACAGTGTGTAGGGGATAGGGTGTAGGGGACGTGTGTAGGGGATAGGGTGTAGGGGACAGTGTGTAGGGGACAGGGTGTAGGGGACAGGGTAGGGGACAGGGTGTAGGGGATAGGGTGTAGGGGACAGGGTGTAGGGGACAGTGTGGGAGGGATAGGGTGTAGGGGACAGTGTATAGGGGGATAGGGTGTAGAGGGATAGGAGTTGTAGGGACAGTGTGTAGGGACAGGGTGTAGGGGACAGGGTGTAGGGGTAGAGTGTAGGGAACAGTGTGTAGGGTGTAGGGTTAGGGTGTAGGGGACAGGGTGTAGGGATAGGTGTAGGGACAAGGTGTAGGGGACTGTGTAGGGGATAGGTGTAGGGGACAGGTGTAGGGGATAGGGTGTAGGGACGGGTGTAGGGGATATAGTGTAGGGGACGGTGTGTAGGGTGTAGGGATAGGGTGTAGAGGACAGGGTGTAGGGGGATATAGTGTAGGGGACAGGGTGTAGGGGAGACAGGGTGTAGGGGGACAGGGTGTAGGGGATAGGGTGTAGGGGACAGGGTGTAGGGGACAGTGTGTAGGGGATAGGGTGTAGGGACAGTGTGTAGGGGATAGGGTGTAGGGGACAGTGTGAGGGATAGGTGTAGGGGACAGTGTGTAGGGGACAGGGTGTAGGGGACAGGGTGTAGGGGACAGGGTGTAGGGGATAGGGTGTAGGGGACAGTGTGTAGGGGACAGGGTGTAGGGGACAGGGTGTAGGGGATAGGGTGTAGGGAACAGTGTGTAGGGTGTAGGGGTTAGGGTGTAGGGGACAGGGTGTAGGGGACAGGGTGTAGGGGGATAGGGTGTGGGACAGGGTGTAGGGGGACGGTGTAGGGGATAGGGTGTAGGGGACAGGGTGTAGGGAACAGTGTGTAGGGGATAGGGTGTAGGGGACAGGGTGTAGGGGATAGGGTGTAGGGGACAGGGTGTAGGAGATATAGTGTAGGGGACAGGGGTGTAGGGTGTAGGGGACAGGGTGTAGGGGATAGGGTGTAGGGGATAGGGTGTAGGGGATATAGTGTGGGGACAGGGTGTAGGGTGTGGGATAGGTGTAGGGACAGGGTGTAGGGGATAGGGTGTAGGGGACAGGGTGAGGGGATGGGTGTAGGGGACAGGGTGTAGGGGATAGGAGTGTAGGGGATAGCGTGTGGGGACAGGGTGTAGGGGACAGGGTGTAGGGTATAGGTGTAGGGGATAGGGTGTAGGGGACAGGGTGTAGGGGACAGTGTGTAGGGGATAGGTGTAGGGGACAGTGTGTAGGGGATAGGGTGTAGGGGGACAGTGTGTAGGGGACAGTGTGTAGGGGGACAGGGTGTAGGGGACAGGGTGTAGGGATAGGGTGTAGGGACAGGGTGTAGGGGGACGGGTGTAGGGGATAGGGTGTAGGGGACAGGGTGTAGGGGACAGTGTTAGGGGATAGGTGTAGGGGACAGTGTGTAGGGACAGAGTGTAGGGGACAGGGTGTAGGGGACAGGGTGTAGGGGATAGGGTGTAGGGGGACAGTGTGTAGGGGGACAGGGTGTAGGGGATAGGGTGTAGGGGATAGGGTGTAGGGAACAGTGTGTAGGTGTAGGGGTTAGGGTGTAGGGGACAGGGTATAGGGGACAGGGTGTAGGGGGATAGGGTGTAGGGACAGGGTGTGGGGACAGTGTAGGGGACAGGGTGTAGGGGACAGGGTGTAGGGGACAGGGTGTAGGGGATATAGTGTAGGGGACAGGGTGTAGGGGATAGGGTGTAGGGGACGGGTGTAGGGAACAGTGTGTAGGGGATAGGGTGTAGGGAACGGGTGTAGGGATAGGAGTGTAGGGACAGGGTGTGGGGATATAGTGTAGGGGACAGGGTGTAGGGTGTAGGGGACAGGGTGTAGGGGGATTGGGAGATGGGGTGTAGGGGATATAGTGTAGGGGACAGGGTGTAGGGTGTAGGATAGGGTGTAGGGTACAGGGGTGTAGGGGATAGGGTGTAGGGGACAGGTGTAGGGAATAGGGTGTAGGGGATAGGGTGTAGGGGACAGGGTGTAGGGGGATATAGTGTAGGGGACAGGGTGTAGGGTGTAGGGGACAGGGTGTAGGGGATATAGTGTAGGGGACAGGGTGTAGGGTGTAGGGACAGGGTGTAGGGGACAGGGTGTAGGGGATAGGGTGTAGGGGATATAGTGTAGGGGACAGGGTGTAGGGGATAGGGTGTAGGGGACAGGGTGTAGGGGACAGGGTGTAGGGGACAGGGTGTAGGGGACAGGGTGTAGGGGATAGGGTGTAGGGGATAGGGTGTAGGGGATAGGGTGTAGGGGACAGGGTGTAGGGGATAGGGTGTAGGGGGACAGTGTGTAGGGGATAGGGTGTAGGGGATAGGGTGTAGGGGACAGGGTGTAGGGACAGGGTGTGGGGACAGGATGTAGGGTGTAGGGGATAGGGTGTAGGGGATAGGGTGTAGGGGATAGGGTGTAGGGGACAGTGTGTAGGGGATAGGGTGTAGGGTGTAGGGGATAGGGTGTAGGGGACAGGGTGTAGGGACAGGTGTAGGGGATAGGGTGTAGGGGGTATAGTGTAGGGGACAGGGTGTAGGGGGATATAGTGTAGGGGATATAGTGTAGGGGATAGGGTGTAGGGGACAGGGTGTAGGGGATATGGTGTAGGGGACAGGGTGTAGGGGATAGGATGTAGGGGACAGGTGTAGACAGGGTGTAGGGATAGGGTGTAGGGACAGGGTGTAGGGGACAGGGTGTAGCGGACAGTGTGTAGGGGATAGGGTGTAGGGGATAGGGTGTAGGGGACAGGGTGTAGGGATAGGGTGTAGGGGACAGGGTGTAGGGGATAGGGTGTAGGGGACAGGGTGTAGGGGATAGGGTGTAGGGGACAGGGATGGGGTGTAGGACAGTGTGTAGGGGATATAGTGTAGGGGACAGGGTGTAGGGGATATAGTGTGGGGATAGGGTGTAGGGGATAGGGTGTAGGGGACAGGGTGTGGGGACAGGGTGTAGGGGACAGGGTGTAGGGACAGGGTGTAGGGGACAGGGTGTAGGGGATAGGGTGTAGGGGACAGGGTGTAGGGGACAGGTGTAGGGGACAGGGTGTAGGGGACAGGATGTAGGGGATATGGTGTAGGGGACAGGGTGTAGGGGACAGGGTGTAGGGGACAGGGTGTAGGGGACAGGGTGTAGGGAACAGGGTGTAGGGGACAGGGTGTAGGGGATAGGGTGTAGGGGAACAGTGTGTAGGGGACAGGGTGCTAGGGGACAGGGTGTAGGGGACAGAGTGTAGGGGACAGTGTGTAGGGATAGGGTGTGGGGGATAGGTGTAGGGGGATATAGTGTAGGGAATAGGGTGTAGGGGACAGGGTGTAGGGGATAGGGTGTAGGGGATAGGGTGTAGGGGACAGGGTGTAGGGTGTAGGGGATATGGTGTAGGGGGACAGGGTGTAGGGTGTAGGGGACAGGGTGTAGGGGATAGGGTGTAGGGGACAGGGTGTAGGGGATAGGGTGTAGGGGATATAGTGTAGGGGATAGGGTGTAGGGGACAGGGTGTAGGGGACAGGGTGTAGGGGATAGGGTGTAGGGGACAGGGTGTAGGGGATAGGGTGTAGGGAATAGGGTGTAGGGACAGGGTGTAGGGGACAGGGTGTAGGGGATAGGGTGTAGGGGACAGGGTGTAGGGGATATAGTGTAGGGGACAGGGTGTAGGGTGTAGGGGACAGGGTGTAGGGGACAGGGTGTAGGGGATAGGGTGTAGGGGATATAGTGTAGGGGACAGGGTGTAGGGGACAGGGTGTAGGGGATAGGGTGTAGGGGATAGGGTGTAGGGACAGGGTGTAGGGGATATAGTGTAGGGGACAGGGTGTAGGGACAGGAGTGTAGGGTGTAGGGGACAGGGTGTAGGGGATAGGGTGTAGGGGATAGGGTGTAGGGGACAGGGTGTAGGGGACAGGGTGTAGGGGATAGGGTGTAGGGGACAGGGTGTAGGGGACAGGGTGTAGGGGATAGGGTGTAGGGGATAGGGTGTAGGGGACAGGTGTAGGGGACAAGGTGTAGGGGATAGGGTGTAGGGGATAGGGTGTGGGAACAGGGTGTAGGGGATAGGGTGTAGGGACAGGGTGTAGGGGACAGGGTGTAGGGGATAGGGTGTAGGGGATAGGGTGTAGGGGACAGGGTGTAGGGGATAGGGTGTAGGGGACAGGGTGTAGGGTGTAGGGGATATGGTGTAGGGGACAGGGTGTAGGGTGTAGGGACAGGGTGTAGGGGACAGGGTGTAGGGGATAGGGTGTAGGAGGACAGGGTGTAGGGGACAGGGTGTAGGGTGTAGGGGACAGGGTGTAGGGGATAGGGTGTAGGGATAGGGTGTAGGGGATATAGTGTAGGGACAGGGTGTAGGGGACAGGGTGTAGGGGATAGGGTGTAGGGGACAGGAGTGTAGGGGATATAGTGTAGGGGGACAGGGTGTAGGGTGTAGGGGACAGGGTGTAGGGGATAGGGGTGTAGGGGATAGGATGTAGGGACAGGGTGTAGGGACAGTGTGTAGGGGACAGGGTGTAGGGGATATAGTGTAGGGATATAGTGTAGGGGGACAGTGTGTAGGGGACAGGGTGTAGGGGACAGGGTGTAGGGGACAGGGTGTAGGGGACAGGGTGTAGGGGACAGGGTGTAGGGGACAGGGTGTAGGGGATAGGGTGTAGGGGACAGGGTGTAGGGGATATAGTGTAGGGACAGGTGTAGGGGACAGGGTGTAGGGGACAGGGTGTAGGGGACAGGGTGTAGGGATATGGTGTAGGGGACAGGGTGTAGGGGACAGGGTGTAGGGGACAGGGTGTAGGGGATATGGTGTAGGGGACAGGGTGTAGGGGACAGGGTGTAGGGGATAGGGTGTAGGGGATAGGGTGTAGGGGACAGGGTGTAGGGGATAGGGTGTAGGGGACAGGGTACCAACCCCTATCTATGCCTGCATAGTCTATTAATCATTTATGCACACTTATCTTCCACCTGCTTTACAGTCAGCCTCATATCTCAGAGTACTAGCCTGTTTCCACCTGCTTTACAGTCAGCCTCATATCTCAGAGTACTAGCCTGTTTCTAGTCTATCGGTTCCTCAGTTTCTAACTGGTATATGTGGAGAATTCTATCTTTACTCTGTCTGAACCAGAAGAACAGGAGTCAAGTAATTATCACTAACTGAGTTAGAACCAGAAGAACAGGAGTCATGTAATTATCAGAGCCTCCCTCCCAGTGAGGTTGAATAGGATCTGACGGCGTGGGGGGAGCTACTAGCAACTAGACTACCCTACAGCTATCTACTGTGTAGCTACTATCTATACAGCTGGCAACTAGCCAGCTACAGCCAGCTACAGTGAGGGAAAAAAGTATTTGATCCCCTGCTGATTTTGTACGTTTGCTCACTGACAAAGACATGATCAGTCTATAATTTTAATGGTAGTTTTATTTGAACAGTGAGAGACAGAATAACAACAAAAACATCCAGAAAAACGCATGTCAAAAATGTTATAAATTGATTTGCATTTTAATGAGGGAAATAAGTATTTGACCCCCTCTCAATCAGAAAGGTTGAGCAAGGTCCCCCTGCTCAAGAAAGCACATATACATGCCCGTCTGAAGTTTGCCAATGAGCATTTGAATGATTCAGAGGAGAACTGGGTGAAAATATTGTGGTCAGATGAGACCAAAATGGAGCTCTTTGGCATCAACTCAACTCACCGTGTTTGGAGGAGGAGGAATGCTGCCTATGACCCCAAGAACACCATCCCCAACGTCAAACATGGAGGTGGAAACATTATGCTTTGGGGGTGTTTTTCTGCTAAGGGGACAGGACAACTTCACCGCATCAAAGGGACGATGGACGGGACTGTCAAATCTTGGGTGAGAACCTCCTTCCCTCAGCTAGGGCATTGAAAATGGGTCGTGGATGGGTATTCCAGCATGAAAATGACCCAAAACACACGGCCAAGGCAACAAAGGAGTGGCTCAAGAAGAAGCACATTAAGGTCCTGGAGTGGCCTAGCCAGTCTCCAGACCTTAATCCCAAAGAAAATCTGTGGAGGGAGCTGAAGGTTCGAGTTGCCAAACGTCAGCCTCGAAACCTTAATGGCTTGGAGAAGATCTGCAAAGAGGAGTGGGACAGAATCCCTCCTGAGATGTGTGCAAACCTGGTGGCCAACTACAAGAAACGTCTGACCTCTGTGATTGCCAACAAGGGTTTTGTCACCAAGTACTAAGTCATGTTTTGCAGAGGGGTCAAATACTTATTTCCCTCATTAAAATGCAAATCAATTTATAACATTTTTGACATGCGTTTTTTTTGATTTTTTTGTTTGTTATTCTGTCTCTCACTGTTCAAATAAACCTACCATTAAAATTATAGACTAATCATTTCTTTGTCAGTGGGCAAACGTACAAAATCAGCAGGGGATCAAATACTTTTTTCCCTCACTGTATCTACTGTGTAGCTAGCATCTATACAGCTGGCAACTAGACTACCCTACAGCTATCTACTGTGTAGCTAGCATCTATACAGCTGGCAACTAGACTACCCTACAGCTATCTACTGTGTAGCTAGCATCTATACAGCTGGCAACTAGACTACCCTACAGCTATCTACTGTGTAGCTAGCATCTATACAGCTGGCAACTAGACTACCCTACAGCTATCTACTGTGTAGCTAGCATCTATACAGCTAGCAACTAGACTACCCTACAGCTATCTACTGTGTAGCTAGCATCTATACAGCTGGCAACTAGACTACCCTACAGCTATCTACTGTGTAGCTAGCATCTATACAGCTGGCAACTAGACTACCCTACAGCTATCTACTGTGTAGCTAGCATCTATACAGCTAGCAACTAGACTACCCTACAGCTATCTACTGTGTTGCTAGCATCTATACAGCTGGCAACTAGACTACCCTACAGCTATCTACTGTGTAGCTAGCATCTATACAGCTAGCAACTAGACTACCCTACAGCTATCTACTGTGTAGCTAGCATCTATACAGCTGGCAACTAGACTACCCTACAGCTATCTACTGTGTAGCTAGCATCTATACAGCTAGCAACTAGACTACCCTACAGCTATCTACTGTGTAGCTAGCATCTATACAGCTAGCAACTAGACTACCCTACAGCTATCTACTGTGTAGCTAGCATCTATACAGCTAGCAACTAGACTACCCTACAGCTATCTACTGTGTAGCTAGCATCTATACAGCTGGCAACTAGACTACCCTACAGCTATCTACTGTGTAGCTAGCATCTATACAGCTAGCAACTAGACTACCCTACAGCTATCTACTGTGTAGCTAGCATCTATACAGCTAGCAACTAGACTACCCTACAGCTATCTACTGTGTAGCTAGCATCTATACAGCTGGCAACTAGACTACCCTACAGCTATCTACTGTGTAGCTAGCATCTATACAGCTAGCAACTAGACTACCCTACAGCTATCTACTGTGTAGCTAGCATCTATACAGCTGGCAACTAGACTACCCTACAGCTATCTACTGTGTAGCTAGCATCTATACAGCTGGCAACTAGACTACCCTACAGCTATCTACTGTGTAGCTAGCATCTATACAGCTGGCAACTAGACTACCCTACAGCTATCTACTGTGTAGCTAGCATCTATACAGCTAGCAACTAGACTACCCTACAGCTATCTACTGTGTAGCTAGCATCTATACAGCTGGCAACTAGACTACCCTACAGCTATCTACTGTGTAGCTAGCATCTAGCCCTGTTCTATAGTCCATAGAGTACTGATGAATGGACAGGGAAGATACATTTGGGCATCACATCATCATGTTGTATGAAATCACTCCAAGAATGAAGAAGCACAATAAGAGATAGTTTCTGTTCTCAGCAATAAACACCTGAACTAAGGGCTTCTTTTCTTCCTCCACTCTACTGTTCCACTATTCCAATAAACACCTGAACTAAGGGCTTCTTTTCTTCCTCCACTCTACTGTTCCACTATTCCAATAAACACCTGAACTAAGGGCTTCTTTTCTTCCTCCACTCTACTGTTCCACTATTCCAATAAACACCTGAACTAAGGGCTTCTTTTCTTCCTCCACTCTACTGTTCCACTATTCCAATAAACACCTGAACTAAGGGCTTCTTTTCTTCCTCCACTCTACTGTTCCACTATTCCAATAAACACCTGAACTAAGGGCTTCTTTTCTTCCTCCACTCTACTGTTCCACTATTCCAATAAACACCTGAACTAAGGGCTTCTTTTCTTCCTCCACTCTACTGTTCCACTATTCCAATAAACACCTGAACTAAGGGCTTCTTTTCTTCCTCCACTCTACTGTTCCACTATTCCAATAAACACCTGAACTAAGGGCTTCTTTTCTTCCTCCACTCTACTGTTCCACTATTCCAATAAACACCTGAACTAAGGGCTTCTTTTCTTCCTCCACTCTACTGTTCCACTATTCCAATAAACACCTGAACTAAGGGCTTCTTTTCTTCCTCCACTCTACTGTTCCACTATTCCAATAAACACCTGAACTAAGGGCTTCTTTTCTTCCTCCACTCTACTGTTCCACTATTCCAATAAACACCTGAACTAAGGGCTTCTTTTCTTCCTCCACTCTACTGTTCCACTATTCCAATAAACACCTGAACTAAGGGCTTCTTTTCTTCCTCCACTCTACTGTTCCACTATTCCAATAAACACCTGAACTAAGGGCTTCTTTTCTTCCTCCACTCTACTGTTCCACTATTCCAATAAACACCTGAACTAAGGGCTTCTTTTCTTCCTCCACTCTACTGTTCCACTATTCCAATAAACACCTGAACTAAGGGCTTCTTTTCTTCCTCCACTCTACTGTTCCACTATTCCAATAAACACCTGAACTAAGGGCTTCTTTTCTTCCTCCACTCTACTGTTCCACTATTCCAATAAACACCTGAACTAAGGGCTTCTTTTCTTCCTCCACTCTACTGTTCCACTATTCCAATAAACACCTGAACTAAGGGCTTCTTTTCTTCCTCCACTCTACTGTTCCACTATTCCAATAAACACCTGAACTAAGGGCTTCTTTTCTTCCTCCACTCTACTGTTCCACTATTCCAATAAACACCTGAACTAAGGGCTTCTTTTCTTCCTCCACTCTACTGTTCCACTATTCCAATAAACACCTGAACTAAGGGCTTCTTTTCTTCCTCCACTCTACTGTTCCACTATTCCAATAAACACCTGAACTAAGGGCTTCTTTTCTTCCTCCACTCTACTGTTCCACTATTCCAATAAACACCTGAACTAAGGGCTTCTTTTCTTCCTCCACTCTACTGTTCCACTATTCCAATAAACACCTGAACTAAGGGCTTCTTTTCTTCCTCCACTCTACTGTTCCACTATTCCAATAAACACCTGAACTAAGGGCTTCTTTTCTTCCTCCACTCTACTGTTCCACTATTCCAATAAACACCTGAACTAAGGGCTTCTTTTCTTCCTCCACTCTACTGTTCCACTATTCCAATAAACACCTGAACTAAGGGCTTCTTTTCTTCCTCCACTCTACTGTTCCACTATTCCAATAAACACCTGAACTAAGGGCTTCTTTTCTTCCTCCACTCTACTGTTCCACTATTCCAATAAACACCTGAACTAAGGGCTTCTTTTCTTCCTCCACTCTACTGTTCCACTATTTCTAGGAAACTGGAACTGCAAATGGCATTCTCAAACACAAAACACTTTTCCCTCACAAAACCCACACACATTCACATACACTACACACGCACACACACATGCAGTGCATTCGGAAGGTATTCAGACCCCTTCACTTTTCCCACATTTTGTCACGTTACAGACTTATTCTAAAATTGATTAAATTGTTGTTTTCCCATCGTCAATGTACACACAATACCCCATAACGACAAAGCAAAAACAGGTTTTTAGCAATTTTTGCAAATGTATAAAATAAAAAATAACGGAAATATCACATTTACATAAGTATTCAGACCCTTTACTCAGTACTTTGTTGAAGCACCTTTGGCAGCGATTACAGCCTCGAGTCTTCTTGGGTATGATGCTACAAGCTTGGCACACCTGTATTTGGGGAGTTTCTCCCATTCTTCTCTGCAGATCCTCTCAAGCTCTGTCAGGTTGGATGGAGAGCGTCGCTGCACAGCTATTTTCAGGTCTCTCCAGAGATGTTCGATTGGGTTCAAGTCCGGGCTCTGGCTGGGCCACTCAAGGACATTCAGAGACTTGTCCCGAAGCCACTCCTGCGTTGTCTTGGCTGTGTGCTTAGGGTCGTTGTCCTGTTGGAAGGTGAACCTTCGCCCCCAGTCTGAGGTCCTGAGCGCTCTGGAGCAGGTTTTCATCAAGGATCTCTCTGTACTTTGCTCCGTTCATCTTTCTCTCGATCCTGACTAGTCTCCCAGTCCCCTCCAAACTCCACTATGGCCAAGACCAAAGAGCTGTCAAAGGACACCAGAAACAAAATTGTAGACCTGCACCAGGCTGGGAAGACTGAATCTGCAATAGGTAAGCAGCTTGGTTTGAAGAAATCAACTGTGGGAGCAATTATTAGGAAATGGAAGACATACAAGACCACTCATAATCTCCCTCGACCTGGGGCTCCACGCAAGATCTCACCCCGTGGGGTCAAAATGATCACAAGAACGGTGAGCAAAAATCCCAGAACCACACAGGGGGACCTAGTGAATGACCTGCAGAGAGCTGGGACCAAAGTAACAAAGCCTACCATCAGTAACACACTACGCCGCCAGGGACTCAAATCCTGCAGTGCCAGACGTGTCCCCCTGCTTAAGCCAGTACATGTCCAGGCCCGTCTGAAGTTTGCTAGAGTGCATTTGGATGATCCAGAAGAGGATTGGGAGAATGTCATTTGGTCAGATGAAATCAAAATATAACTTTTTGTTAAAAACTCAACTCGTCATGTTTGGAGGACAGAGAATGCTGAGTTGCATCCAAAGAACACCATCTGAGATCTGCATGGAGGAATGGGCCAAAATACCAGCAACAGTGTGTAAAAACCTTGTGAAGATTTACAGAAAACGTTTGACCTGTGTCATTGCCAACAATGGGTATATAACAAAGTATTGAGAAACTTTTGTTATTGACCAAATACTTATTTTCCACCATAATTTGCAAATAAATTCATTAAAAATCCTACAATGTGATTTTCTGGAGAAAAACAATTCTCAATTTGTCTGTCATAGTTGACGTGTACCTATGATGAAAATTACAGGCCTCTCTCATCTTTTTAAGTGGGAGAACTTGCACAATTGGTGGCTGACTAAATACTTTTTTCCCCCACTGTATATAGCTCCACATTGATCTGGTACTGGTACTCCCTGTATATAGCTCCACATTGATCTGGTACTGGTACTCCCTGTATATAGCTCCACATTGATCTGGTACTGGTACTTCCTGTATATAGCTCCACATTGATCTGGTACTGGTACTCCCTGTATATAGCTCCACATTGATCTGGTACTGGTACTCCCTGTATATAGCTCCACATTGATCTGGTACTGGTACTTCCTGTATATAGCTCCACATTGATCTGGTACTGGTACTCCCCTGTATATAGCTCCACATTGATCTGCTACTGGTACTCCCTGTATATAGCTCCACATTGATCTGGTACTGGTACTCCCTGTATATAGCTCCACATTGATCTGGTACTCCCTGTATATAGCTCCACATTGATCTGGTACTGGTACTCCCTGTATATAGGTCCACATTGATCTGGTACTGGTACTCCCTGTATATAGCTCCACATTGATCTGGTCCTGGTACTCCCTGTATATAGCTCCACATTGATCTGGTACTGGTACTCCCTGTATATAGCTCCACATTGATCTGGTCCTGGTACTCCCTGTATATAGCTCCACATTGATCTGGTACTGGTACTCCCTGTATATAGCTCCACATTGATCTGGTTCTGGTACTCCCTGTATATAGCTCCATTCTTTTGTATTTGATTGTATGTGTTACTATTGTTTATTAAACGTTTTTTTTAACTGTATCATTGGGAAGGGCTCGTAAGCAAGCATTTCACTGTGAATTTTACACCACTTATATTCGGCCCATGTGACGAATAAGATTTGATTTTCAGACTTTTTCACAGAATTAAACAGCAGGCATTTTCAAGACAGCAGGCCAAGACAGCGGCAAGCCCCAATTTAGGCATCAATCTTGATTCTTTCTTGAAGTTTCTCTGCAGGTCTAACCTGTGGTGCTCTTGCGTCTAGCTACTAACAGCTTATCAGCTGTGAACTACAGGAACACTTCTAAAAAGAAAACCCAGTGGCCTCAAAAAACACGTTCTATTTACGCGCTCACAAAAAGACCATCAGGAGTCCTCCGTCATCTGCCCTTCTCAAGCCTCCACCTAACAGACGTCGTTCTTTTGTGACCAGCTGGCCAGCCTCCCTCAGAATGGTTTATGATTCAAAGCCCCAATCTCCTGTTCTGTAGGAGATCAATGGGCAAACACAGAGCCAGGGACGGAGAGAGACGGAGAGAGAGACAGAGAGAAGCTAGTGATTACAGCTGACACACCGAGAGAGCGGCAGAAAGAGACAGAAAGAGAGAGAGGGAGAGAGAGGGGGATGATCTGGTGCTTCTGTCCCCAACCAAGGAGGGCCTACAGCAGCACCTAGATCTTCAACACAGATTCTGTCAGACCTGGGCCCTGACAGAAAATCTCAATAAGACAAAAATAATGGTGTTCCAAAAAAGGTCCAGTTGCCAGGACCACAAATACAAATTCCATCTAGACACCGTTGCCCTAGAGCACACAAACAACTATACATACCTCGGCCTAAACATCAGCGCCACAGGTAACTTCCACAAAGCTGTAAACGATCTTAGAGAAAAGGCAAGAAGGGCCTTCTACGCCATCAAATGAACATAAAACTTGACATACCAATTAGGATCTGGCTAAAAATACTTGAATCAGTTATAGTACCCATTGCCTTTTATGGTTGTGATGTCTGGGGTCCGCTCACCAACCAAGAATTCACAAAATGGGACAAACACCAAACTGAGACTCTGCATGCAGAATTCTGAGAA
This sequence comes from Coregonus clupeaformis, assembly GCF_020615455.1. NCBI lineage: Eukaryota > Metazoa > Chordata > Actinopteri > Salmoniformes > Salmonidae > Coregonus > Coregonus clupeaformis. Next base: position 62,250,783 of record NC_059199.1, on the reverse strand, counting down.
AATATCCTCTGTGTACAACGTAAAACACCAAATAATGCATGCAGAGCAGAATTAGGCCGATACCCACTAATGATCAAAAACCAGAAAAGAGACGTTAAATTCTACAACCACTTAAAAGGAAGCGATTCCCAAACCTTCCATAACAAAGCCATCACCTACAGAGAGATGAACCTGGAGAAGAGTCCCCTAAGCAAGCTGGTCCTGGGCCTCTGTTCACAAACACAAACAGACCCCACAGAGCCCCAGGACAACAACAACAACACAATTGGACCCAACCAAATCATGAGAAAACAAAAAGAGAATTGCTTGAGACATTGGAAAGAATTAACAACAAAACTGAGCAAACTAGAATGCTATTTGGCTCTAAACAGAGAGTACACAGTGGCAGAATACCTGACCACTGTGACTGAACCAAACTTAAGGAAAGCTTTGACTATGAACAGACTCAGTGAGCATAGCCTTGCTATTGAGAAAGGCCGCCGTAGGCAGAGCTGGCTCTCAGGAGAAGAAAGGCTATGTGCACACTGCCCACAAAATGAGGTGGAAACTGAGCTGCGCTTCCTAACCTCCTGCCAAATGTATGACCATATTAGAGACACATATTTCCCTCAGATTACAGAGATCCACAAAGAATCTCCAATTTCAATTGGGTGAAATACCACCGTGAGCCATCACAGTAGCAAGATTTGTGACCTGTTGCCACAAGAAAAGGGCAACCAGTGAAGAACAAACACCATTGAAAATACAACCCATATTTATGTTTATTTATTTTCCCTTTTGTAGTTTAACTATTTGCACATAATTACAACACTGTATATAGACATAATATGACATTTGAAATGTCTTTATTCTTTTGGAACTTCTGAGTGTAATGTTTACTGTTAATATTTATTGTTTATTTCACTTTTGTTTATAATCAGAGAGAGACAGAGCGAGGCTAGTGATTACAGCTGACAGACTGAGAGTGAGTGATGTCCTCCACAGAGTGAATAATGTCCTCCACAGAGTGAGTGATGTCCTCCACAGAGTGAATAATGTCCTCCACAGAGTGAGTGATGTCCTCCACAGAGTGAGTGATGTCCTCCACAGAGTGAGTGATGTCCTCCACAGAGTGAATAATGTCCTCCACAGAGTGAGTAATGTCCTCCAGAGAGTGAATAATGTCCTCCACAGAGTGAATAATGTCCTCCACAGAGTGAATAATGTCCTCCACAGAGTGAGTAATGTCCTCCACAGAGTATATAATGTCCTCCAGAGAGTGAGTAATGTCCTCCACAGAGTGAATAATGTCCTCCACAGAGTGAGTGATGTCCTCCACAGAGTGAGTAATGTCCTCCACAGAGTGAGTAATGTCCTCCACAGAGTGAGTAATGTCCTCCACAGAGTGAATAATGTCCTCCACAGAGTGAGTGATGTCCTCCACAGAGTGAGTGATGTCCTCCACAGAGTGAGTGATGTCCTCCACAGAGTGAATAATGTCCTCCACAGAGTGAGTAATGTCCTCCAGAGAGTGAATAATGTCCTCCACAGAGTGAATAATGTCCTCCACAGAGTGAATAATGTCCTCCACAGAGTGAGTAATGTCCTCCACAGAGTATATAATGTCCTCCAGAGAGTGAGTAATGTCCTCCACAGAGTGAATAATGTCCTCCACAGAGTGAGTGATGTCCTCCACAGAGTGAGTAATGTCCTCCACAGAGTGAGTAATGTCCTCCACAGAGTGAGTAATGTCCTCCACAGAGTGAATAATGTCCTCCACAGAGTGAGTGATGTCCTCCACAGAGTGAGTAATGTCCTCCACAGAGTGAATAATGTCCTCCAGAGATTGAGTAATGTCCTCCACAGAGTGAACAATGTCCTCCACAGAGTGAATAATGTCCTCCACAGAGTGAATAATGTCCTCCACAGAGTGAATGATGTCCTCCAGAGAGTGATAATGTCCTCCAGAGAGTAATAATGTCCTCCAGAGAGTTAATAATGTCCTCCACAGAGTGAATAATGTCCTCCAGAGAGTGAATAATGTCCTCAGAGTAAATAATGTCCTCACAGAGAGTAAATAATGTCCTCCACAGAGTGAATAATGTCCTCCACAGAGTGAATAATGTCCTCCAGAGAGTGAATATTGTCCTCCAGAGAGTAAATAATGTCCTCCACAGAGTGAGTAATGTCCTCCACAGAGTGAGTGATGTCCTCCAGACAGTAAATAATGTCCTCCACAGAGTGAATAATGTCCTCCACAGAGTGAATAATGTCCTCCAGAGAGTAAATAATGTCCTCCACAGAGTGAATAATGTCCTCCACAGAGTGAATAATGTCCTCCAGAGAGTGAAATTTGTCCTCCAGAGAGTAAATAATGTCCTCCACAGAGTGAGTAATGTCCTCCACAGAGTGAGTGATGTCCTCCAGAGAGTAAATAATGTCCTCACAGAGAGTAAATAATGTCCTCCACAGAGTGAATAATGTCCTCCAGAGAGTGAATTAATGTCCTCCACAGAGTGAATAATGTCCTCCAGAGAGTGAATAATGTCCTCCCGAGAGTGAGTATTGTCCTCCAAAGAGTGAATATTGTCCTCCAAAGAGTGAATATTGTCCTCCAGAGAGTAAATAATGTCCTCCACAGAGTGAATAATGTCCTCCAGAGAGTAAATAATGTCCTCCACAGAGTGAATAATGTCCTCCACAGAGTGAATAATGTCCTCCAGAGAGTGAAAATTGTCCTCCAGAGAGTAAATAATGTCCTCCACAGAGTGAGTAAAGTCCTCCACAGAGTGAGTGATGTCCTCCAGAGAGTAAATAATGTCCTCACAGAGAGTAAATAATGTCCTCCACAGAGTGAATAATGTCCTCCAGAGAGTGAATAATGTCCTCCACAGAGTGAATAATGTCCTCCAGAGAGTGAATAATGTCCTCCCGAGAGTGAGTATTGTCCTCCAAAGAGTGAATATTGTCCTCCTCTTTGTGCGTCATGTTACAGCTTTAGAGTCTAGAGTCATGCCTGCTCAGGATGTGATGAACAACAAACTGACACACACAAACACACAAATTGCCCCCTAATCGTAATCAAACCCCTCACTCCACGATGAGGGAGAGTGTGCGTGTGTATAATGGGTATGCGGTATAAGCAGCAGAGTAGGGTGATACCCTGAGATGAAGCCTGTGTTTGGTAGGGTGATACTCTGAGATGAAGCCTGTGTTTGGTAGGGTGATACCCTGAGATGAAGCCTGTGTTTGGTAGGGTGATACCCTGAGATGAAGCCTGTGTTTGGTAGGGTGATACCCTGAGATGAAGCCTGTGTTTGGTAGGGTGATACCCTGAGATGAAGCCTGTGTTTGGTAGGGTGATACCCTGAGATGAACGATGTGTTTAGTAATTTCATACTCTGAGATGAAGCCTGTGTTTGGTAGGGTGATACTCTGAGATGAAGCTCTGAATTTACGAACTGACAATCTGACAGCGCTCTGGATTTCTCTCTGGCACTCCAGATTGAATTTACGAACACCCCCGAAATTGCAAATTGTCTAGCTAGTCATTTGTTATGTTCAACTTCCGGTAGAGAGGGGAAGCGCTAGTAAGCTCAACTGAAACGATACCGTTTGTTATACTAAAATGAACTAATAGTATGTAGTATATACTCATTAAGTATGTGGTCTACAGTATGTTAGTATGGGTATTCGAACACAGCTTAGGTCTGTGTACTCAGCTGTGTGTTTGAGGTACTCTGATAGACTAGGTCTGTGTACTCAGCTGTGTGTTTGAGGTACTCTGATAGACTAGGTCTGTGTACTCAGCTGTGTGTTTGAGGTACTCTGATAGACTAGGTCTGTTTACTCAGCTGTGTGTTTGAGGTACTCTGATAGACTAGGTCTGTGTACTCAGCTGTGTGTTTGAGGTACTCTGATAGACTAGGTCTGTGTACTCAGCTGTGTGTTTGAGGTACTCTGATAGACTAGGTCTGTGTACTCAGCTGTGTGTTTGAGGTACTCTGATAGACTAGGTCTGTGTACTCAGCTGTGTGTTTGAGGTACTCTGATAGACTAGGTCTGTGTACTCAGCTGTGTGTTTGAGGTACTCTGATAGACTAGGTCTGTGTACTCAGCTGTGTGTTTGAGGTACTCTGATAGACTAGGTCTGTGTACTCAGCTGTGTGTTTGAGGTACTCTGATAGACTAGGTCTGTGTACTCAGCTGTGTGTTTGAGGTACTCTGATAGACTAGGTCTGTGTACTCAGCTGTGTGTTTGAGGTACTATGATAGACTAGGTCTGTGTACTCAGCTGTGTGTTTGAGGTACTCTGATAGACTAGGTCTGTGTACTCAGCTGTGTGTTTGAGGTACTCTGATAGACTAGGTCTGTGTACTCAGCTGTGTGTTTGAGGTACTCTGATAGACTAGGTCTGTGTACTCAGCTGTGTGTTTGAGGTACTATGATAGACTAGGTCTGTGTACTCAGCTGTGTGTTGACAGTACTCAGTACTCCTATTTCTTATATAGTGCTGGTCAAAAGTAGCGCACTATGTAGGAAATCGTGTTCCATTTGGGATACAGTCTAGCTTTGTGTGGTGGTGGGGTAAAACTATCAAACTGACCAACAGCAGTGGAGTTTTCACTGTGAAACTCAATTCATAAACGTTTCTAATTTGCATAATATTATTTGATCTATCACGAAGACACCAAACTTCCCCCTTATCATTAAGCCCATTACAGCCTGTTATCAATGCATCTGGAGTGGTGGGAGAGGGAGGGAGGGAGGGAGGGAGGGAGGGAGAGAGAGAGAGAGAGAAAGAGAGAGAGAGAGAGAGAGAGAGAGAGAGAGAGAGAGAGAGAGAGAGAGAGAGAGAGAGAGAGAGAGAGAGAGAGAGAGAGAGAGAGAGAGAGAGAGAGAGATTTTCACACCTTCTCTCCTTCCAACTCATTGTCATTGGTCACAGTGTCCCTTTTCTTTAGTAGTTTCCCCCCCCCAGGGTGACGTTTCAAAGTGTCTCCTTAATTCTGGTAAGCCATGTGTAAAATTATGCAAATATTGCACAAATAAGATTAGTTGTATTGTAGCATGTACTGTGCTTATCATGGATAAAGTATATTATGCTGTGTAGTGGAATCAAAAGAATTAGCATGAGCGCTGATGTAACCCCCTACATGTCATTTACATAACGTTAACACTGAAAGCTCATGTTTTGGATCATTTCGGTGCTGCGTCTGTGTTGGGTAGAGGTGAAAGGGAGGTAGTGTAGAGAGAGAGTGTGTTGTGAGTGAACTATATGTCCTTCAAAGCAGGAAGTAGTGGAGTGTGTGTGTGGTGACCTTTATAAGCCTCTAAGGAAGCAGAGGGTGAGTCAGTAACCAACTGGGGCTGGATGGAGTTGGTCAGTAACCAACCGGGGCTGGATGGAGTTGGTCAGTAACCAACCGGGGCTGGATGGAGTTGGTCAGTAACCAACCGGGGCTGGATGGAGTTGGTCAGTAACCAACTGGGGCTGGATGGAGTTGGTCAGTAACCAACTGGGGCTGGATGGAGTTGGTCAGTAACCAACTGGGGCTGGATGGAGTTGGTCAGTAACCAACCGGGGCTGGATGGAGTTGGTCAGTAACCAACTGGGGCTGGATGGAGTTGGTCAGTAACCAACTGGGGCTGGATGGAGTTGGTCAGTAACCAACCGGGGCTGGATGGAGTTGGTCAGTAACCAACTGGGGCTGGATGGAGTTGGTCAGTAACCAACTGGGGCTGGATGGAGTTGGTCAGTAACCAACTGGGGCTGGATGGAGTTGGTCAGTAACCAACCGGGGCTGGATGGAGTTGGTCAGTAACCAACTGGGGCTGGATGGAGTTGGTCAGTAACCAACTGGGGCTGGATGGAGTTGGTCAGTAACCAACTGGGGCTGGATGGAGTTGGTCAGTAACCAACTGGGGCTGGATGGAGTTGGTCAGTAACCAACTGGGGCTGGATGGAGTTGGTCAGTAACCAACTGGGGCTGGATGGAGTTGGTCAGTAACCAACTGGGGCTGGATGGAGTTGGTCATTGCTAAGGAAGTAGTTAACAGGGTGAGTCAGTAGTGGTGCTTGTTTTCTAGCCTATATCCATCTAAGGAAATAGCCCAGTGTAGGGTGGAGTGTGCAGCCGGTTCTGTCTCCTTTATAGTTTTCTAAAGAAGTTGCCTAGTGTAGAGGGTGAGTATGTAGTGGTGCTTGTTCTGTACATCATTGAGGTCTAAGCAAGAAGAGGGGGGGGGGTGAGTGTGTTGCCTATGTGGTGCTGGTTCTGTTTGTCCTTCACAGAGGTCCAAAGGGCTCTAAAGGAAGTACAATAGAGGGGGTGTCGCTGGTTCTGTAGGCTATGTCCGTAGGTGTCGCTGGTTCTGTAGGCTATGTCCTTCATGCCCTCTAAGGCAGTAGTGTAGGGTTGAGAGTGTGTACTTGCTCTTGCGGGCTAAGTGTGTATGCCCTCCAGAAACTCTCATTCAGACCTAAAAGTCCTGAGACTGAAGAACTGTGGTTAACGAGAGAGCAGAAAGCAGGTTGGAAATACTTCAAGTTGATTTGCATTCCTCCCTCTATTTCCTGTCGCTAAACACGTAAACACGAGGCGTACGTTACCACGGCAGCCTGACTGGCGCTGCGTCCCAAATGGCACCCTGTTCCCTATGGGGCCTGGTCAAAAGGAGTGCACTATAAAGGGAATAGGGTGTCTCTTGGGACACAGTCAAGCTGACTGAGTAATTACTTGTTTAAAGCATGATGCTCTGAAAGTGAGCAATTCATAACCTTGTGAATGCCAATTTTCATATTAAATACAGATGTGCATGGAGTGTGAGGCATGAGTGTATTTGCAACTCACTCACTGTAAATAATAATTGTTGTTGAAAGCTGTTTTTGTCTCTAAGCTGAATTACACTCACATTACGATAGTAACCTTGCCTGAGACCTGGACTAGGCTTTAGCTCAGTAGACTAACACAGTCTTGTGGCGCTCAGGAGACCTGGGTTTGAACCCCCGTTGGTCACATACAGTGGGGGAAAAAAGTATTTAGTCAGCCACCAATTGTGCAAGTTCTCCCACTTAAAAAGATGAGAGAGGCCTGTAATTTTCATCATAGGTACACGTCAACTATGACAGACAAAATGAGAAAAAAATATCCAGAAAATCACATTGTAGGATTTTTAATGAATTTATTTGCAAATTATGGTGGAAAATAAGTATTTGGTCAATAACAAAAGTTTCTCAATACTTTGTTATATACCCTTTGTTGGCAATGACACAGGTCAAACGTTTTCTGTAAGTCTTCACAAGGTTTTCACACACTGTTGCTGGTATTTTGGCCCATTCCTCCATGCAGATCTCCTCTAGAGCAGTGATGTTTTGGGGCTGTCGCTGGACAACATGGACTTTCAACTCCCTCCAAAGATTTTCTATGGGGTTGAGATCTGGAGACTGGCTAGGCCACTCCAGGACCTTGAAATGCTTCTTACGAAGCCACTCCTTCGTTGCCGGGCGGTGTGTTTGGGATCATTGTCATGCTGAAAGACCCAGCCACGTTTCATCTTCAATGCCCTTGCTGATGGAAGGAGGTTTTCACTCAAAATCTCACGATACATGGCCCCATTCATTCTTTCCTTTACACGGATCAGTCGTCCTGGTCCCTTTGCAGAAAAACAGCCCCAAAGCATGATGTTTCCCACCCCATGCTTCACAGTAGGTATGGTGTTCTTTGGATGCAACTCAGCATTCTTTGACCTCCAAACACGACGAGTTGAGTTTTTACCAAAAAGTTCTATTTTGGTTTCATCTGACCATTTGACATTCTCCCAATCCTCTTCTGGATCATCCAAATGCACTCTAGCAAACTTCAGACGGGCCTGGACATGTACTGGCTTAAGCAGGGGGACACGTCTGGCACTGCAGGATTTGAGTCCCTGGCGGCGTAGTGTGTTACTGATGGTAGGCTTTGTTACTTTGGTCCCAGCTCTCTGCAGGTCATTCACTAGGTCCCCCCATGTGGTTCTGGGATTTTTGCTCACCGTTCTTGTGATCATTTTGACCCCACGGGGTGAGATCTTGCGTGGAGCCCCAGATCGAGGGAGATTATCAGTGGTCTTGTATGTCTTCCATTTCCTAATAATTGCTCCCACAGTTGATTTCTTCAAACCAAGCTGCTTACCTATTGCAGATTCAGTCTTCCCAGCCTGGTGCAGGTCTACAATTTTGTTTCTGGTGTCCTTTGACAGCTCTTTGGTCTTGGCCATAGTGGAGTTTGGAGTGTGACTGTTTGAGGTTGTGGACAGGTGTCTTTTATACTGATAACAAGTTCAAACAGGTGCCATTAATACAGGTAACGAGTGGAGGACAGAGGAGCCTCTTAAAGAAGAAGTTACAGGTCTGTGAGAGCCAGAAATCTTGCTTGTTTGTAGGTGACCAAATACTTATTTTCCACCATAATTTGCAAATAAATTCATTAAAAATCCTACAATGTGATTTTCTGGAAAAAATATTCTCAATTTGTCTGTCATAGTTGACGTGTACCTATGATGAAAATTACAGGCCTCTCTCATCTTTTTAAGTGGGAGAACTTGCACAATTGGTGGCTGACTAAATACTTTTTTTCCCCACTGTATGTAGTGTCTGGGTGTAGACCAGTGGTTGCTGTAGTCCCATAGATACCGATAGTTGTCAGACTGCTACCCTGAACAGCCATTACTCATACATTACTCATAGTCTACTCTCTAATTGTCAAGTGTCGGTTGCTTCCCAAAGGGCCCTGGTCAAAGGTAGTGCACGACAGTGGAAATAGGGTGGCATTTGGGACCCAGGCTATATCTCCTTACTCTGGCTAAGGACAGCTTGTTGGACATACAGTATCCTATAAGCACAGGCCTGCATTTACAATATCTCTGACGTTCATTATCTAAATGTTAGTGTTGTTCATTTGACCTGAACAAACACATGATGGAAATGTGTGTGTGTGTGTGTGTGTGTGTGTGTGTGTGTGTGTGTGTGTGTGTGTGTGTGTGTGTGTGTGAGCGAGCGAGCGTACACTCTGACGGCCACTTGCCATCTGCTCAGAGAACAGAGGACCAGGATGAGAGATACTATGTGTCATCTTCATTAACAGATCTCTGCTGTGCTGCGTCTGTGGGAGGTTAGCTAGCGAGGCTCTAGATCTCTGCTGCGTCTGTGGGAGGTTAGCTAGCGAGGCTCTAGATCTCTGCTGCGTCTGTGGGAGGTTAGCTAGCGAGGCTCTAGATCTCTGCTGCGTCTGGGGGAGGTTAGCTAGCGAGGCTCTAGATCTGTGCTGCGTCTGGGGGAGGTTAGCTAGCGAGGCTCTAGATCTGTGCTGCGTCTGTGGGAGGTTAGCTAGCGAGGCTCTAGATCTCTGCTGTGCTGCATCTGTGGGAGGTTAGCTAGAGAGGCTCTAGATCTCTGCTGAGCTGCATCTGGGGGAGGTTAGCTAGAGAGGCTCTAGATCTCTGCTGAGCTGCGTCTGTGGGAGGTTAGCTAGCGAGGCTCTAGATCTCTGCTGCGTCTGGGGGAGGTTAGCTAGCGAGGCTCTAGATCTGTGCTGCGTCTGGGGGAGGTTAGCTAGCGAGGCTCTAGATCTGTGCTGCGTCTGTGGGAGGTTAGCTAGCGAGGCTCTAGATCTCTGCTGTGCTGCGTCTGTGGGAGGTTAGCTAGAGAGGCTCTAGATCTCTGCTGAGCTGCATCTGGGGGAGGTTAGCTAGAGAGGCTCTAGATCTCTGCTGTATAGGATTAGGGTGCCATTTGGGAAGCAACCCTGATCCACATGCAGGACAGAACGGTAAACTTAAAAATAAAATAAAAAATGACAGAGGATGACTGCTGCACCTACAGTGGGGAAAAAAAGTATTTAGTCAGCCACCAATTGTGCAAGTTCTCCCACTTAAAAAGATGAGAGAGGCCTGTAATTTTCATCATAGGTACACGTCAACTATGACAGACAAAATCAGGAAAAAAAATCCAGAAAATCACATTGTATGATTTTTAATGAATTTATTTGCAAATTATGGTGGAAAATAAGTATTTGGTCAATAACAAAAGTTTCTCAATACTTTGTTATATACCCTTTGTTGGCAATGACACAGGTCAAACGTTTTCTGTAAGTCTTCACAAGGTTTTCACACACTGTTGCTGGTATTTTGGCCCATTCCTCCATACAGATCTCCTCTAGAGCAGTGATGTTTTGGGGCTGTCGCTGGCCAACACGGACTTTCAACTCCCTCCAAAGATTTTCTATGGGGTTGAGATCTGGAGACTGGCTAGGCCATTCCAGGACCTTGAAATGCTTCTTACGAAGCCACTCCTTCGTTGCCCGGGGCGGTGTGTTTGGGATCATTGTCATACTGAAAGACCCAGCCACGTTTCATCTTCAATGCCCTTGCTGATGGAAGGAGGTTTTCACTCAAAATCTCACGATACATGGCCCCATTCATTCTTTCCTTTACACGAATCAGTCGTCCTGGTCCCTTTGCAGAAAAACAGCCCCAAAGCATGATGTTTCCACCCCCATGCTTCACAGTAGGTATGGTGTTCTTTGGATGCAACTCAGCATTCTTTGTCCTCCAAACACGGACGAGTTGAGTTTTTACCAAAAAAGTTATATTTTGGTTTCATCTGACCATATGACATTCTCCCAATCCTCTTCTGGATCATCCAAATGCACTCTAGCACGGGCCTGGACATGTACTGGCTTAAGCAGGGGGACACGTCTGGCACTGCAGGATTTAAGTCCCTAGCGGCATAGTGTGTTACTGATGGTAGGCTTTGTTACTTTGGTCCCAGCTCTCTGCAGGTCATTCACTAGGTCCCCCCGTGTGGTTCTGGGATTTTTGCTCACCGGTCTTGTGATAATTTTGACCCCACGGGGTGAGATCTTTCGTGGAGCCCCAGATCGAGGGAGATTATCAGTGGTCTTGTATGCCTTCCATTTCCTAATAATTGCTCCCACAGTTGATTTCTTCAAACCAAGCTGCTTACCTATTGCAGATTCAGTCTTCCCAGCCTGGTGCAGATCTACAATATTGTTTCTGGTGTCCTTTGACAGCTCTTTGGTCTTGGCCATAGTGGAGTTTGGAGTGTGACTGTTTGAGCTTGTGGGCAGGTGTCTTTTATACTAATAACAAGTTCAAACAGGTGCCATTAATACAGGTAACAGTGGAGGACAGAGGAGCCTCTTAAAGAAGAAGTTAAAGGTCTGTGAGAGCCAGAAATCTTGCTTGTTTGTAGGTGACCAAATACTTATTTTCCACCATAATTTGCAAATAAATTCATTAAAAATCCTACTATGTGATTTTCTGGAATTTTTTTCCTCAATTTGTCTGTCATAGTTGACGTGTACCTATGATGAAAATTACAGGCCTCTCTCATCTTTTTAAGTGGGAGAACTTGCACAATTGGTGGCTGACTAAATACTTTTTTCCCCACTGTATATCATGGCAGAGAGAGGCATGCCCAAGCAGAGAGACACACTGGGAATAATGAAGGATATTCCAGAGAGACACACTGGGAATAATGAAGGATATTCCAGAGAGACACACTGGGAATAATGAAGGATATTCCAGAGAGAGACACTGGGAATAATGAAGGATATTCCAGAGAGAGACACTGGGAATAATGAAGGATATTCCAGAGAGAGACCCTGGGAATAATGAAGGATATTCCAGAGAGAGACCCTGGGAATAATGAAGGATATTCCAGAGAGAGAGACAGTAGGAATAATGAAGGATATTCCAGAGAGAGACACTGGGAATAATGAAGGATATTCCAGAGAGAGACCCTGGGAATAATTAAGGATATTCCAGAGAGAGAGACACTGGGAATAATGAAGGATATTCCAGAGAGAGACACTGGGAATAATGAAGGATATTCCAGAGAGAGAGACACTGGGAATAATGAAGGATATTCCAGAGAGAGAGAGACACTGGGAATAATGAAGGATATTCCAGAGAGAGAGACACTGGGAATAATGAAGGATATTCCAGAGAGAGAGACACTGGGAATAATGAAGGATATTCCAGAGAGAGACACTGGGAATAATGAAGGATATTCCAGAGAGAGACACTGGGAATAATGAAGGATATTCCAGAGAGAGACACTGGGAATAATGAAGGATATTCCAGAGAGAGACACTGGGAATAATGAAGGATATTCCAGAGAGAGACACTGGGAATAATGAAGGATATTCCAGAGAGAGACACTGGGAAAATTGAAGGATATTCCAGAGAGAGACACTGGGAATAATGAAGGATATTCCAGAGAGAGACACTGGGAATAATAAAGGATATTCCAGAGAGAGACACTGGGAATAATGAAGGATATTCCAGAGAGAGACCCTGGGAATAATGAAGGATATTCCAGAGAGAGAGACACTGGGAATAATGAAGGATATTCCAGAAGGAGACACTGGGAATAATGAAGGATATTCCAGAGAGAGACCCTGTGAATAATGAAGGATATTCCAGAGAGAGAGACACTGGGAATAATGAAGGATATTCCAGAGAGAGACACTGGGAATTATGAAGGATATTCCAGAGAGAGACACTGGGAATAATGAAGGATATTCCAGAGAGAGAGACTGGGAATAATGAAGGATATTCCAGAGAGAGACACTTGGAATAATGAAGGATATTCCAGAGAGAGACACTGGGAATAATGAAGGATATTCCAGAGAGAGACACTGGGAATAATGAAGGATATTCCAGAGAGAGACACTGGGAATAATGAAGGATATTCCAGAGAGAGACACTGGGAATAATGAAGGATATTCCAGAGAGAGACACTGGGAATAATAAAGGATATTCCAGAGAGAGACCCTGGGAATAATGAAGGATATTCCAGAGAGAGACCCTGGGAATAATGAAGGATATTCCAGAGAGAGAGACAATGGGAATAATGAAGGATATTCCAGAGAGAGACACTGGGAATAATGAAGGATATTCCAGAGAGAGACCCTGGGAATAATTAAGGATATTCCAGAGAGAGAGACACTGGGAATAATGAAGGATATTCCAGAGAGAGAGACACTGGGAATAATGAAGGATATTCCAGAGAGAGAGACACTGGGAATAATGAAGGATATTCCAGAGAGAGACACTGGGAATAATGAAGGATATTCCAGAGAGAGACACTGGGAATAATGAAGGATATTCCAGAGAGAGACACTGGGAATAATGAAGGATATTTCAGAGAGAGACACTTGGAATAATGAAGGATATTCCAGAGAGAGACACTGGGAATAATGAAGGATATTCCAGAGAGAGACCCTGGGAATAATGAAGGATATTCCAGAGAGAGACATTGGGAATAATGAAGGATATTCCAGAGAGAGAAACTGGGAATAATGAAGGATATTCCAGAGAGAGACACTGGGAATAATGAAGGATATTCCAGAGAGAGACACTGGGAATAATAAAGGATATTCCAGAGAGAGACCCTGGGAATAATGAAGGATATTCCAGAGAGAGACCCTGGGAATAATGAAGGATATTCCAGAGAGAGAGACACTGGGAATAATGAAGGATATTCCAGAGAGAGACACTGGGAATAATGAAGGATATTCCAGAGAGAGACCCTGTGAATAATGAAGGATATTCCAGAGAGAGAGACACTGGGAATAATGAAGGATATTCCAGAGAGAGACACTGGGAATTATGAAGGATATTCCAGAGAGAGACACTGGGAATAATGAAGGATATTCCAGAGAGAGAGACTGGGAATAATGAAGGATATTCCAGAGAGAGACACTTGGAATAATGAAGGATATTCCAGAGAGAGACACTGGGAATAATGAAGGATATTCCAGAGAGAGACACTGGGAATAATGAAGGATATTCCAGAGAGAGACACTGGTAATAATGAAGGATATTCCAGAGAGAGACACTGGGAATAATGAAGGATATTCCAGAGAGAGACACTGGGAATAATAAAGGATATTCCAGAGAGAGACCCTGGGAATAATGAAGGATATTCCAGAGAGAGACCCTGGGAATAATGAAGGATATTCCAGAGAGAGAGAGACAATGGGAATAATGAAGGATATTCCAGAGAGAGACACTGGGAATAATGAAGGATATTCCAGAGAGAGACCCTGGGAATTATTAAGGATATTCCAGAGAGAGAGACACTGGGAATAATGAAGGATATTCCAGAGAGAGAGACACTGGGAATAATGAAGGATATTCCAGAGAGAGAGACACTGGGAATAATGAAGGATATTCCAGAGAGAGAGACACTGGGAATAATGAAGGATATTCCAGAGAGAGACACTGGGAATAATGAAGGATATTCCAGAGAGAGACACTGGGAATAATGAAGGATATTCCAGAGAGAGACACTGGGAATAATGAAGGATATTTCAGAGAGAGACACTTGGAATAATGAAGGATATTCCAGAGAGAGACACTGGGAATAATGAAGGATATTCCAGAGAGAGACACTGGGAATAATGAAGGATATTCCAGAGAGAGACACTTGGAATAATGAAGGTTATTCCAGAGAGAGACACTGGGAATAATGAAGGATATTCCAGAGAGAGACACTAGGAATAATGAAGGATATTCCAGAGAGAGACACTGGGAATAATGAAGGATATTCTAGAGAGAGACACTGGGAATAATAAAGGATATTCCAGAGAGAGACCCTGGGAATAATGAAGGATATTCCAGAGAGAGAGACACTGGGAATAATGAAGGATATTCCAGAGAGAGACACTGGGAATAATGAAGGATATTCCAGAGAGAGACACTGGGAATAATGAAGGATATTCCAGAGAGAGACACTGGGAATAATGAAGGATATTTCAGAGAGAGACACTTGGAATAATGAAGGATATTCCAGAGAGAGACACTGGGAATAATGAAGGATATTCCAGAGAGAGACACTGGGAATAATGAAGGATATTCCAGAGAGAGACACTGGGAATAATGAAGGATATTCCAGAGAGAGACACTGGGAATAATGAAGGATATTCCAGAGAGAGACACTGGGAATAATGAAGGATATTTCAGAGAGAGACACTTGGAATAATGAAGGATATTCCAGAGAGAGACACTGGGAATAATGAAGGATATTCCAGAGAGAGACACTGGGAATAATGAAGGATATTCCAGAGAGAGACCCTGGGAATAATGAAGGATATTCCAGAGAGAGACATTGGGAATAATGAAGGATATTCCAGAGAGAGACACTGGGAATAATGAAGGATATTCCAGAGAGAGACACTGGGAATAATGAAGGATTTTCCAGAGAGAGACACTGGGAATAATAAAGGATATTCCAGAGAGAGACCCTGGGAATAATGAAGGATATTCCAGAGAGAGACCCTGGGAATAATGAAGGATATTCCAGAGAGAGAGACACTGGGAATAATGAAGGATATTCCAGAGAGAGACCCTGTGAATAATGAAGGATATTCCAGAGAGAGAGACACTGGGAATAATGAAGGATATTCCAGAGAGAGACACTGGGAATTATGAAGGATATTCCAGAGAGAGACACTGGGAATAATGAAGGATATTCCAGAGAGAGAGACTGGGAATAATGAAGGATATTCCAGAGAGAGACACTTGGAATAATGAAGGATATTCCAGAGAGAGACACTGGGAATAATGAAGGATATTCCAGAGAGAGACACTGGGAATAATGAAGGATATTCCAGAGAGAGACACTGGGAATAATGAAGGATATTCCAGAGAGAGACACTGGGAATAATGAAGGATATTCCAGAGAGAGACACTGGGAATAATAAAGGATATTCCAGAGAGAGACCCTGGGAATAATGAAGGATATTCCAGAGAGAGACCCTGGGAATAATGAAGGATATTCCAGAGAGAGAGACAATGGGAATAATGAAGGATATTCCAGAGAGAGACACTGGGAATAATGAAGGATATTCCAGAGAGAGACCCTGGGAATTATTAAGGATATTCCAGAGAGAGAGACACTGGGAATAATGAAGGATATTCCAGAGAGAGAGACACTGGGAATAATGAAGGATATTTCAGAGAGAGAGACACTGGGAATAATGAAGGATATTCCAGAGAGAGAGACACTGGGAATAATGAAGGATATTCCAGAGAGAGACACTGGGAATAATGAAGGATATTCCAGAGAGAGACACTGGGAATAATGAAGGATATTCCAGAGAGAGACACTGGGAATAATGAAGGATATTTCAGAGAGAGACACTTGGAATAATGAAGGATATTCCAGAGAGAGACACTGGGAATAATGAAGGATATTCCAGAGAGAGACACTGGGAATAATGAAGGATATTCCAGAGAGAGACACTTGGAATAATGAAGGTTATTCCAGAGAGAGACACTGGGAATAATGAAGGATATTCCAGAGAGAGACACTGGGAATAATGAAGGATATTCCAGAGAGAGACACTGGGAATAATGAAGGATATTCTAGAGAGAGACACTGGGAATAATAAAGGATATTCCAGAGAGAGACCCTGGGAATAATGAAGGATATTCCAGAGAGAGACCCTGGGAATAATGAAGGATATTCCAGAGAGAGAGACCCTGGGAATAATGAAGGATATTCCAGAGAGAGACACTGGGAATAATGAAGGATATTCCAGAGAGAGACACTGGGAATAATGAAGGATATTCCAGAGAGAGAGACTGGGAATAATGAAGGATATTCCAGAGAGAGACACTGGGAATAATGAAGGATATTCCAGAGAGAGACACTGGGAATAATGAAGGATATTCCAGAGAGAGAGACTGGGAATAATGAAGGATATTCCAGAGAGAGACACTGGGAATAATGAAGGATATTCCACCCACAGCTAGGATGGAAGGTCATTCAAATATCACTACATGACTGTTCATAGATGTATAATTTTTTTGCGGCAGCAGAACCCCCCTCCATCCATCCATCCCTCCCCCCTCCCCTAAGTATCCTTTTTGATCCCCAGAGGTGTCTAGGGAGTGTAATAGGGTAAATGAACACAGTTGTATTAATTGCTGATGATTTGCATAAATGCATCATGAATGATTCCAGCATGGTGACATTTGAGGTGGCAGCTGTGGATCCATCCAATCTAATGGGCTGCTGGTATGCCTCTGGAGATATCTACAGAAGTGCTCTGTCCTGTAAAAGATTGTTACACCGTAGCTACTGAAGGTAGTTGCAGTGGGACTGGCGATCCATCGTCTCACTGAGATTGACCTCTAAACTAACTGTCTCTCTATCCTTCTGGTGTGTCGAAAATCCTGGTAAACCACAACACCACTCTGGGTAGAGAAAGGTTATAGTTGCCTGTTGGCCAGAGAATGAAAGTTAACCCTAGCTCGAGGGGGGCGGTGATGTCGCTGTTAAAAAGAGTTGGGTGATATAATTCCATGGTAGGAATAACAGGACAGGGGTTATCTAGTGGATCTAAGGTTGAGGTCAGTGATAAAGTAGTCTACAGTACTACTGCCAAGAGATGAGCTATAGGTGTACCTACCATAGGAGTCCCCTCGAAGCCTACCATTGACTATGTACATACCCAGTGTGCGACAGAGCTGCAGGATTTGTGACCCGTTTTTGTTGGTTATGTTGTCGTAGTTGTGCCTAGGGGGGCATATTTGGGAGGGAATGCTGTCACCTCCAAGTAGGTGTTTGTCCCCCTTTGTGCTAAGAGTGTCAGGTTCTTGTCCAGTTCTGGCATTTAGGTCGTCACAGACTTGTACATGTCCCTGGGCCTGGAAATGGTTGATCTCTCTGTCTCTGTCTCTGTCTCTGTCTCTGTCTCTGTCTCCCTCTCCCTCTCCCTCTCCCTCTCCCTCTCCCTCTCTCTCTCTCTCTCTCTCTCTCTCTCTCTCTCTCTCTCTCTCTCTCTCTCTCTCTCTCTCTCTCTCTCTCTCTCTCTCTCTCTCTCTCTCTCTCTCTCTCTCTCTCTCTCTCTCTCTCTCTCTCTCTCTCTCTCTCTCTCCCTCTCTCCATCTCTCCATCTCTCTATTTTATCACCCCTGTCTTCATTTGAACCCCTCACACTATCAGTTCTCTTGTCTTCCTAGAATATTGAAAATATTCAAACAACAGCCTTTTTCTTAATTCGTCTAACAACACTGAACATGTTTTTCTTGGTGTTAACATTGTCATGAATATTCCACAAGGGGTTCATCTCCAGCAGAGTTCCTTGTATGTCATTATGATGTTGGTCTAAAACACAGGCAGTCAGTTAGAATGATCTCACATATCCAAATGCTTGACTTTTCATATACAGAGTACAGTTAGTCGTAGGTCATTATGATGTTGGTCTAAAACAGTTGTAGGTTATTCTAGCAATGGCCCAAAGTACTATACACAAGTAAAATCCCCCGAATGCTTCACTGCCTTCTCCATTAGGAGTGAGTGGCTAATATTACTGGCAGACTTTACAGAGGCTTATCTGGACCAACTGCTTAAGCCTCAGCACTATGCATCAAGACTGAAAGAAAAGAAGGAAAAGCCTTTTCACAACCAACCTCTCTGCTCCTGACCCTGTTCACCCAGCTAAATGCCAAGAAGGAGGGGAAGGAGGGTGGCAGCCATTGTGTAACTACGACTGATGGAGACTTAATTCAGTCCTATTTCCAGCACTGCTGGCTCTATGCTCTAACAGTGTTGTCCTGTCTTACCATATAACTTAAGGAGTATCCTCTGCCACTGGTTCTATGCTCTAACAGTGTTGTCCTGTCTTACCATATAACGTAAGGAGTATCCTCTGCCACTGGTTCTATGCTCTAACAGTGTTGTCCTGTCTTACCCTGTAACTTAAGGAGTATCCTCTGCCACTGGTTCTATGCTCTAACAGTGTTGTCCTGTCTTACCATATAACTTAAGGAGTATCCTCTGCCACTGGTTCTATGCTCTGACAGTGTTGTCCTGTCTTACCATATAACTTAAGGAGTATCCTCTGCCACTGGTTCTATGCTCTAACAGTGTTGTCCTGTCTTACCATATAACTTAAGGAGTATCCTCTGCCACTGGTTCTATGTGCTAACAGTGTTGTCCTGTCTTACCATATAACTTAAGCCTCTACCACTGGCTCTATGCGCTAACAGTGTTGTCCTGTCTTACCATATAACTTAAGGAGTATCCTCTGCCACTGGTTCTATGTGCTAACAGTGTTGTCCTGTCTTACCCTGTAACTCAAGCCTCTACCACTGGCTCTCATCTCAACATGAGTGAAGTCTGGGGGCCGAGGCCACTTAAGGACAACAAGTCTTCCTGACGATAAAATTGTAAATACTGTGAAATGCCCATGACTCCCCTGCCTGAGGGCAGACCTAGCCAATAGACAGACCTAGCCAATGGACATACCTATCCAATGGACAGACCTAGCCAATGGACATACCTAGCCAATGGACAGACCTAGCCAATGGACAGACCTAGCCAATGGACAGACCTAGCCAATGGACAGACCTAGCCAATGGACAGACCTTGTCAACGGACAGACCTTGTCAACGGACAGACAAGCCAGTGGACAGACCTAGCCAATGGACAGACCTTGTCAACGGACAGACAAGCCAGTGGACAGACCTAGCCAATGGACAGACCTAGCCAATGGGCAGACCTAGCCAGTGGACAGACCTAGCCAGTGGACAGACCTAGCCAATGGACAAACCTAGCCAGTGGACAGACCTAGCCAATGGACAGACCTAGCCAATGGGCAGACCTAGCCAATGGACAGACCTAGCCAATGGACAGACCTAGCCAATGGACAGACAAGCCAGTGGACAGACCTAGCCAGTGGGCAGACAAGCCAGTGGACAGACCTAGCCAGTGGACAGACCTAGCCAATGGGCAGACCTAGCCAGTGGACAGACCTAGCCAATGGGCAGACCTAGCCAGTGGACAGACCTAGCCAGTGGACAGACCTAGCCAATGGGCAGACCTAGCCAGTGGACAGACCGAGCCAGTGGACAGACCTAGCCAATGGGCCATGGGGATATAAAGTGATGAGCCTGTAGAAACCATCATTAAGTGGGTGGATTAAGATTTAAAGATGTATTCCGCAGTAGGGGGAAACAGCAGCACTATCATTGTTATTGTTTTTGTTGCCGAGCTGAGGAGTGTCACGCAGCTTGGTAAAGAAAAAATATCAGTACATATTATGCCCTTTTATCACACATGACATGATGTCCGTGGGGAAAAAAACTGTGTTCGTTGTCTACAATAACTTCTTAGTTGTTGTAATATCGCAAACGGATGTGGCAGTTTCACCACTAAGGATTCCAGCTTTAAGTTACACTGCAGTTCATATCAGGATACATCTATTGTTGTTGTTGCTTACACTGCAGTTCATATCAGTTCACTACAGTTCATGTCTAATCCGCGGGGGAATTGTTGTCATACCAAGGATCATTTAGTTATTTGATTTGGAATTTTAAGACCCCTTAAGGTATCCCAAAAAATATATATACACTACCAATCAAAGGTTTGGACACACCAACTCATTCAAGGGTTTTTCTTAATTTTTTTACTATTTTCTACATTGTAGAATCAAAACTATGAAATAACACATATGGAATCATGTAGTAACCAAAAGGTGTTAAACAAATCAAAATATATTTTATATTTGAGATTCTTCAAAGTAGCCACCCTTTGCCTTGATGACAGCTTTGCACACTCTTGGCATTCTCTCAACCAGCTTCATGAGGATTGCTTTTCCAACAGTCTTGAAGGACTTCCCACATATGCTGAGCACTTGTTGGCTGCTTTTCCTTCGCTCTGCGGTCCATCTCATCCCAAACCATCTCAATTGGGTTGAGGTTGGTTGATTGTGGAGGCCAGGTCATCTGATGCAGCACTCCATCACTCTCCTTGGTCAAATAGCCCTTACACAGCCTGGAGGTGTGTTGGGTCATTGTCCTGTTGAAAAACAAGATGGGATGGCATATCGCTGCAGAATGCTGTGTGCCTTAAATTCTAAATAAATCACAGACAGTGTCACCAGCAAAGCACCCCCACAACATCACACCTCCTCCTCCATGCTTCACAGTGGGAACCACACATGCGGAGATCATCTGTTCACCTAATCTGCGTCTCACAAAGACACGGCGGTTGGAACAAAAAATCTCAAATTTGGACTCATCAGACCAAAGGACACATTTCCACCGGTCTAATGTCCATTGCTCGTGTTTCTTGGCCCAAGCAAGTCTCTTCTTCTTATTGGTGTCCTTTTGTAGTGGTTTCTTTGCAGAAATTCGACCATGAAGGCCTGATTCACGCTGTCTCCTCTGAACAGTTGATGTTGAGATGTGTCTGTTACTTGAACTCTGTGAAGCATTTATTTGGGCTGCAATTTCTGAGGCTGGTAACTCTAATGAACTTATCCACTGCAGCAGAGGTAACTCTGGGTATTCCATTCCTGTGGCGGTCCTCATGAGAGCCAGTTTCATCATAGCGCTTGATGGTTTTGCGGCTGCATTTGAAGAAACGTTCAATGTTCTTGAAATGTTCCGTATTGACTGGCCTTGATGTCTTAAAGTAATGATAGACTGTCGTTTCTCTTTGCTTATTTGAGCTGTTCTTGCCATAATGTGGTCTTGGTTGTTCTCTCTCTCTCTCTCTCTCTCTCTCTCTCTCTCTCTCTCTCTCTCTCTCTCTCTCTCTCTCTCTCTCTCTCTCTCTCTCTCTCTCTCTCTCACTCACTCACTCACTCACTCACTCACTCACTCACTCACTCACTCACTCACTCACTCACTCACTCACTCACTCACTCACTCACTCACTCACTCACTCACTCACACACACACACACACACACACACACACACCACTTTATGCTTCCTGGTAGATTCCAGCTGGTCCACTCCATTTTATTTTTTTGACCCTTATTTTACCAGGTCAGTTGACTGAGAACACATTCTCATTTACAGCAACAACCTGGAGAATAGTTACAGGGGAGAGGAGGGGGGATGAATGAGCCAATTGGTAGCTGGGGATGATTAGGTGGCCATGATGGTATGAGGGCCAGATTGGGAATTTAGCCAGGACAACGCCTCTTACAATAAGTTCCATGGGATCTTTAGTGACCACAGAGAGTCAGGACACCCGTTTAACGTCCCATCGGAAAGAAAGCATCCTACACAGGGCAATGTCCCCAATCACTGCCCTGGTGAATTGTGATATTTTTTGGACTAGAGGAAAGAGTGCGGCCTACTGGCCCTCCAACATCACTTCCAGCAGCATCTGGTATCCCATCCAGGACCAACCCTGCTTAGCTTCAGAGGCAAGACAGCAGTGGGATGCAGGGTGGTATGCTGCTGGCCCATCACCTTATTCTTCCTGGAAGATTCCAGCTGGTCCAATCCATCACTTTATTCTTCCTGGAAGATTCCAGCTGGTCCAATCCATCACTTTATTCTTCCTGGTAGATTCCAGCTGGTCCAATCCATCACTTTATTCTTCCTGGTAGATTCCAGCTGGTCCAATCCATCACTTTATTCTTCCTGGTAGATTCCAGCTGGTCCAATCCATGACTTTATTCTTCCTGGTAGATTCCAGCTGGTCCAATCCATCACTTTATTCTTCCTGGTAGATTCCAGCTGGTCCAATCCATCACCTTATTCTTCCTGGTAGATTCCAGCTGGTCCAATCCATGACTTTATTCTTCCTGGTAGATTCCAGCTGGTCCAATCCATCACTTTATTCTTCCTGGTAGATTCCAGTTGGTCCAATCCATCACTTTATTCTTCCTGGAAGATTCCAGCTGGTCCAATCCATCACTTTATTCTTCCTGGTAGATTCCAGCTGGTTCAATCCATCACTTTATTCTTCCTGGTAGATTCCAGCTGGTCCAATCCATCACTTTATTCTTCCTGGTAGATTCCAGCTGGTCCAATCCATCACTTTATTCTTCCTGGTAGATTCCAGCTGGTCCAATCCATCACTTTATTCTTCCTGGTAGATTCCAGCTGGTCCAATCTATCACTTTATTCTTCCTGGTAGATTCCAGCTGGTCCAATCCATCACTTTATTCTTCCTGGTAGATTCCAGCTGGTCCAATCCATCACTTTATTCTTCCTGGTAGATTCCAGCTGGTCCAATCCATCACTTTATTCTTCCTGGAAGATTCCAGCTGGTCCAATCCATCACTTTATTATTCCTGGTAGATTCCAGCTGGTCCAATCCATCACTTTATTCTTCCTGGTAGATTCCAGCTGGTCCAATCCATCACTTTATTCTTCCTGGTAGATTCCAGCTGGTCCAATCCATCACCTTATTCTTCCTGGTAGATTCCAGCTGGTCCAATCCATGACTTTATTCTTCCTGGTAGATTCCAGCTGGTCCAATCCATCACCTTATTCTTCCTGGTAGATTCCAGCTGGTCCAATCCATCACCTTATTCTTCCTGGTAGATTCCAGCTGGTCCAATCCATCACCTTATTCTTCCTGGTAGATTCCAGCTGGGTCGCGTGGGGAGAAGAAGGAGAACAATGGCTGAGGTTGTTGCTGAGACAACTGATCCAGGATTTAACCAGAGGTACAATGGGAGCTGTGTGTGTGTGTGTGTGTGTGTGTGTGTGTGTGTGTGTGTGTGTGTGTGTGTGTGTGTGTGTGTGTGTGTGTGTGTGTGTGTGTGTGTGTGTATGTGTGTGAGTGGGGGCTGTTTTGTTAGATTTCAGTGACATTATCGATCATAGTCTGCTGCTGGAAAAACGTATGTGTTATTTCAAAAACTAAAAGCATTGTATTTGGGACAAATCGTTCACTAAACCCTAAACCTCAACTCAATATTGTACTAAAAATTTGGAAATTGAGCAAGTTGAGGTGACTAAACTGCTTGGAGTAACCCTGGATTGTTTTTTTAATTTTTTAATGTAAATTTTTTTTTATTTCACCTTTATTTAACCAGGTAAGCCAGTTGAGAACAAGTTCTCATTTACAACTGCGACCTGGCCAAGATAAAGCATAGCAGTGCGATAAAAACAACAACACAGAGTTACATATGGGGTAAACAAAACATAAAGTCAAAAATACAACAGAAAATATATATACAGTGTGTTCAAATGTAGCAAGTTATGGAGGTAAGGCAATAAATAGGCCATAGTGCAAAATAATTACAATTTAGTATTAACACTGGAATGATAGATGTGCAAGAGATGATGTGCAAATAGAGATACTGGGGGTGCAAATTAGCAAAATAAATAACTAATATGGGGGATGAGGTAGTTGGGTGGGCTAATTACAGATGGGCTGTGTACAGGTGCCGTGATCGGTAAGGTGCTCTGACAACTGATGCTTAAAGTTAGTGAGGAGATAAGTGTCTCCAGCTTCAGAGATTTTTGCAGTTCGTTCCCGTCATTGGCAGCAGAGAACTGGAAGTAATGGCGGCCAAAGGAGGTGTTGGCTTTGGGGATGACCAGTGAGATATACCTGCTGGAGCGCATACTACGGGTGGGTGTTGCTATGGTGACCAATGAGCCAAGATAAGGCAGGGATTTGCCTAGCAGTGATTTATAGATGGCCTGGAGCCAGTGGGTTTGGCGACGAATATGTAGTGAGGACCAGCCAACGAGAGCATACAGGTCACAATGGTGGGTAGTATATGGGGCTTTGGAGACAAAACGGATGGCACTGTGATAGACTACATCCAATTTGCTGAGTAGAGTGTTGGAGGCTATTTTGTAAATGACATCGCCGAAGTCAAGGATCGGTAGGATAGTCAGTTTTACGAGGGCATGTTTGGCAGCATGAGTGAAGGAGGCTTTGTTGCGAAATAGGAAGCCGATTCTAGATTTAACTTTTGATTGGAGATGCTTAATGTGAGTCTGGAAGGAGAGTTTACAGTCTAACCAGACACCTAGGTATTTGTAGTTGTCCACATACTCTAGGTCAGACCCGTCGAGAGTAGTGATTCTAGTCGGGTGGGCGGGTGCAAGCAGCGTTCGGTTGAAGAGCATGCATTTAGTTTTACTAGCGTTTAAGAGCAGTTGGAGGCTACGGAAGGAGTGTTGTATGGCGTTGAAGCTCGTTTGGAGGTTTGTTAACAGAGTGTCCAATGAAGGGCCAGATGTATACAAAATGGTGTCGTCTGCGTAGAGGTGGATCTGAGAGTCAACAGCAGCAAGAGCGACATCATTGATATACACAGAGAATAGAGTCGGCCCGAGAATTGAACCCTGTGGCACCCCCATAGAGACTGCCAGAGGTCCAGACAACAGGCCCTCCGATTTGACACATTGAACTCTATCTGAGAAGTCGTTGGTGAACCAGGCGAGGCAGTCATTAGAGAAACCAAGGCTATTTAGTCTGCCAATAAGAATGCGGTGATTGACAGAGTCGAAAGCCTTGGCCAGGTTGATGAAGACGGCTGCACAGTACTGTCTTTTATCGATCGCGGTTATAATATCGTTATTGTAAACTGTCATGGTCAAAACATATTGATACAACAGTAGCTAAGATGGGGAGAAGTCTGTCCATAATTAAGCGCTGCTCTGCCTTCTTAACAACACTATCAACAAGGCAGGTCCTACAGGCCCTAGTTTTGTCACACCTGGACTACTGTTCAGTCGTGTGGTCAGGTGCCACAAAGAGGGACTTAGGAAAATTGCAATTGGCTCAGAACAGGACAGCACGGCTGGCCCTTGGATGTACACAGAGAGCAAACATTAATAATATGCATGTCAATCTCTCCTGGCTCAAAGTGGAGGAGAGATTGACTTCATCACTAGATGTATTTGTGAGAGGCATTGACATGTTGAATGCACCGAGCTGTCTGTTTAAACGACTTACACACAGCTCAGACACCCATGCATACCCCACAAGACATGCCAGCAGAGGTCTCTTCACAGTAGAATCAGATTTAAAAAAACAGATATAAATACACCTTACAGAACAGCGGGGACCTTGAAGCAACACAAACATAGGCACAGCCACATGTGTTTGTGTTTTAGATATGTGGTAGTGGAGTAGAGGACTGAGGGTTCAGACTTAGTGTGCTGTGAAATCTGTTATGAGTGTCTTGTAATGTTTTTGAAATTGTATAACTGCCTTAATTTTGCTGGACCCCAGGAAGAGTAGCTGCTGCCTTGGCAGGAACTAATGGGGATCCATAATAAACCCCAGGAAGAGTAGCTGCTGCCTTGGCAGGAACTAATGGGGATCCATAATAAACCCCAGGAAGAGTAGCTGCTGCCTTGGCAGGAACTAATGGGGATCCATAATAAACCCCAGGAAGAGTAGCTGCTGCCTTGGCAGGAACTAATGGGGATCCATAATAAACCCCAGGAAGAGTAGCTGCTGCCTTGGCAGGAACTAATGTGGATCCATAATAAACCCCAGGAAGAGTAGCTGCTGCCTGGCAGGAACTAATGAGGATCCATAATAAACCCCAGGAAGAGTAGCTGCTGCCTTGGCAGGGAACTAATGGGGATCCATAATAAACCCCAGGAAGAGTAGCTGCTGCCTTGGCAGGAACTAATGGGGATCCATAATAAACCCCAGGAAGAGTAGCTGCTGCCTTGGCAGGAACTAATGGGGATCCATAATAAACCCCAGGAAGAGTAGCTGCTGCCTTGGCAGGAACTAATGGGGATCCATAATAAATACAAATAACCATCAGGTAGGCCTCCTGTAGCTCAGTTGGTAGAGCATGGCGCTTGCAATGCCAGGGTTGTGGGTTCGATTCCCACGGGGGGCCAGTATGAAAAATGTATGCACTCACTAACTGTAAGTCGCTCTGGATAAGAGCGTCTGCTAAATGACTAAAATGTAAATTAACCATCATAACCACCTAATGTTAATGCTACCTATCTCCCTATTCATCAACGCAACACACACACACACACACACACACACAGAGCGTACAAGGCCGACAGGGCAGGAAATAACTAAGTGTCGTGAGTTGAGCAGCGAAGGCTGTGATTGGCTCCTCTCTTCTCTCTGTATGATGCTGGCCCTTACTGGAGGGCTGTGTGTGTGTGTGTGTGTGTGTGTGTGTGTGTGTGTGTGTGTGTGTGTGTGTATCCTTGTTTATACCAGAAGTCCTCACTAGGAAAACAAGGAACATTCTGACAAGTGGGGACATTTTGCCGTCTCCACAAGGAAACATTTTATTTTAGGCTTAGGGGTTAGGTTTAGGATTAGGGTCAGGAGTTACTGTTAGGTTTAGGATTAGTTTTAGGGTCAGGGTTTGGGGTTAAGGTTAGGCTTAGGGTTAAGGTTATGGTTAGGGTTAGATTTAGGATTAGGGGTTAGGGAAAATAGGATTTTGTTATTTTATTTGGGCCCCACATGGATAGCAATACAAAACTGTGAGTGCGTGCGTGTGCTTAGTCGAGTTTAAGGCTGTAACACAGTCAATCAATGAAACCTTGGTTGTGGAAATTGATTTTGAACACAAATGTTTTTTTGTCGTACAATGTCTGTTGAACAAGCAGTATTGGAAGTGAGAGGAGATGAGAGGAGAGGAGAGGAGAGAGGAGGGAGGGGGGGGAGAGGAGGAGGAGAGGAGAGGGGAGAGGAGGGAGAGGGGAGGGAGAGAGGGAGAGGGGAGGAGAGGAGAGGAGAGGAGAGGAGAGGGGGAGGAGGGAGGGAGAGGAGAGGAGAGGGAGAGGAGAGGAGAGGAGGGAGAGGAGAGGAGAGGAGAGGGAGAGGAGAGGGAGGAGAGGAGAGGGAGAGGGAGAGGGAGAGGAGAGGGAGAGGAGAGGAGAGGAGAGGAGAGGAGAGGAGAGGAGAGGAGGACCTGTAGATTGTTGTATTTCTTTCTGTCTTTGGCCGTTTTCACTAAAATGCTGCCCTCTAGTGACCAGTGGATGAAATGTATTGAGAGAAAATATAGTCCATATTTGAACAACGTTTTAAAGAGAATCGCCCCTACACAATGCCCCTACACAAGGCCCCTACACAACGCCCCTACACAATGCCCCTACACAAGGCCCCTACACAATGCCCCTACACAATGCCCCTACACAATGCCCCTACACAATGCCCCCTACACAACGCCCTCTACAACGCCCACAAGCCCTACACAACGCCCCTACACAACCCCTACACAACGCCCTACACAACGCCCCTACACAACGCCCTACACAACGCCCCCACACAACGCCCTACACATGCAGCCCCTACCACACAACGCCCCTACACAACGCCCTACACAAGGCACCTACACAACGCCCCTACACAATGCCCCTACACAAGGCCCCACACAAGGCCCCTACACAAGGCACCTACACAACGCCCTACACAACGCCCCTACACAACGCCCCTACACAACGCCCCTACACAACGCCCCTACACAAGGCACCTACACAACGCCCCTACACAACGCCCCTACACAAGGCCCCTACACAAGGCCCCTACACAAGGCACCTACACAACGCCCCTACACAATGCCCCTACACAAGGCACCTACACAACGCCCCTACACAACCCACGTAAGAGGTTTGGGTTAGATGAAACACTACAGGACTGCAGGCAGCGCATGGTGATTGACATCAGAGTATACAGTAGGAGGCCCCTACACAACGCCCCTACATCAGAGTATACAGTAGGAGGCCCCTACATCAGAGTATACAGTAGGAGGCCCCTACACAACACCCCTACATCAGAGTATACAGTAGGAGGCCCCTACACAACGCCCCTACACAACGCCCCTACATCAGAGTATACAGTAGGAGGCCCCTACACAACGCCCCTACATCAGAGTATACAGTAGGAGGCCCCACACAACGCCCCCTACACAACGCCCCTACATCAGAGTATACAGTAGGAGGCCCCTACACAACGCCCTACATCAGAGTATACAGTAGGAGGCCCCTACACAACGCCCCTACACAACGCCCCTACATCAGAGTATACAGTAGGAGGCCCCTACACAACGCCCCTACATCAGAGTATACAGTAGGAGGCCCCTACATCAGAGTATACAGTAGGAGGCCCCTACATCAGAGTATACAGTAGGAGGCCCCTACATCAGAGTATACAGTAGGAGGCCCCTACATCAGAGTATACAGTAGGAGGCCCCTACATCAGAGTATACAGTAGGAGGCCCCTACATCAGAGTATACAGTAGGAGGCCCCTACACAACGCCCCTACATCAGAGTATACAGTAGGAGGCCCCTACATCAGAGTATACAGTAGGAGGCCCCTACACAACGCCCCTACATCAGAGTATACAGTAGGAGTAATGTGTCTCAAACGGAACCATAGTTACTAGAGCGACATCAAGAGCGACATCATTGATATACACAGAGAATAGTCGGCCCGAGACTTGAACCCTGTGGCAGCCCCATAGAGACGGCCAGAGGTCCAGACAACAGGCCCTCCGATTTGACACATTGAACTCTATCTGAGAAGTAGTTGACATTAGGTGACATTAAGTAGTTAACGTTAGGTGGTTGGTAGCTGCTGTACTTAATTTCGGCTACTGATTGCAGTCTGCCAGTTTGGCTTTATACATAGCTTGGGCTTTGTCGAGTAAGGCTTAAACTATGTATTTAGATTGTAGTTAGGTACTATAGGTAGGCATCGTGGGCTGTATATTATTAAGTAGTATAGGTAGGCATCGTGGGCTGTTGTGGGTAGCTGCTGTGTAGTTATTGTAGGTTACTTTTGTATTCGGCGGTGCCGGATGTACACGAAGCTAGCTAGCTAACTCACCTCCTGGATTAGCTGGCGAGTTGCTATTAGCAACGGTTGCAACTAAAAACAATATCCTTTTAGCCAGCTACATTCGTTCGCAGCGTACGCCGTTTTTCAAACAAAGTCAACACAGTAGCCATTGCTAGCCAGCCAACACTACCAGCAGGCTGTGGTAGCTAAATACAATATCTTTGTGCTAGCTACCCAACGTTTAATCGTTGCTGCGTTATGAAAGGTAAGCTTGGCTTCTTATATGGTGTTGAGTTAAGCTTAAACCATGTATTTAGATTGTAGGTAGGTATTGTAGTTTGGTATTATAGGTAGCTTACTCAGGTAGTTATTGAAGGTTATTGTAGGTAATTATTGTAGGTAAGGACTGTATTCGGCGGACTCGGCGAAGCACGAGGCTAGCCTACCCACTACTTGGACCAACAAAGCTAGCTAGCTAGCGGGTAGCTACTGGTAACTTTTTGCAACTATGGTTAATTGTTTCCAATGTTATTTCATGCTTAAGAGTACCTGTGATTGAGCCAGCTAGCTGCCACCATTCAGCTGTTTTTCTAACCTCATCCGAGGCATTAACGTTAGGTGGTTGGTAGCTGCTGTACTTAATTACAGCTACTGATAACAGTCTGCTGTAGTTTACAACAATTCTAATTTCTAAAGTGGAAGTTGGGAGAGTTTTACTCGGGTGGTTCAGTGAAACAATTATAGTTTCTGAGGTGGAAGTTGGGAGAGTTATATATATATATATTTTTTGGTGAGGGAGGCCTGCTCTCTCCTTTCCCTGATGTTTAGTTCATTTCATCCCGATCTCCTCTGCATTATTGTAGCCATCTGCTGCAGCCTGTCAACTATGCCTCTGCCTATCCCTGTTCTCTCCTCTCCGCACAGGCTACACAAACGCCTCACACCGCGTGGCTCCTGCCTCTCTAACCTGGTGGTCCCTGCATGCACCACACACCTGGAGTTCCAGGTCTCAGGCAGCCTCTGGAACTGCCGTTCTGCCGCCAACAAGGCTGACTTCATCCCAGCCTATGCCACCCTCCAGTCCCTCGACTTCCTGGCACTGACGGAAACATGGATTACCACTGAAAACACTGCTACTCCTACTGCTCTCTCCTCGTCTGACCATGTGTTCTCGCATACCCGAGCATCTGGTCAGAGGGGTGGTGGCACAGGAATCCTCATCTCTCCCAAGTGGTCATTCTCAATTTTTCCCCTAACCCATCTGTCTATCTCCTCATTTGAATTCCACGCTGTCACAGTCACTAGCCCATTTAAGCTTAATATCCTTGTCATCTATCGCCCCTCCAGGTTCCCTTGGAGAGTTCATCAATGAGCTTGACGCCTTGATAAGTTCCTTTCCTGAGGATGGCTCACCCTTCACAGTCTTGGGGGATTTCAACCTCCCCACGTCTACATTTGACTCATTTCTCTCTGCCTCCTTCTTTCCACTCCTCTCCTCTTTTGACCTCACCCTCTCACCATCCCCCCACTCACAAGGCAGGCAATACGCTTGACTTCATTTTTACTAGATGTTGCTCTTCTACTAATCTCACTGCAACTCCCCTCCATGTCTCCGACCACTACTTTGTATCCTTTTCTCTCTGCTCTCCTCCAACACTACTCACTCTGCCCCTACACAGATGGTAACGCGCCGCCGCAACCGCTCTCTCTCTCCCACTACTCTCTCCTCTTCCATCCTATCATCTCTTCCCTCTGCTCAATCCTTCTCCTCCAATCTCCCTGATTCTGCCTCCTCAACCCTCCTCTCCTCCCTTTCTGCATCCTTTGACTCCCTGTGTCCCCCTATCCTCCCGGCCGGCTCGGTCCTCCCCCTCCAGCTCTGTGGCTTGATGACTCATTGCGAGCTCACAGAACAGAGCTCCGTCAACCCCCCTCCTCCCTCTCTGTGGATGACTTTGTCAACCACTTTGAAAAGAAGGTTGACGACATCCGATCCTCGTTTGTTAAGTCTAATGACACCGCTGGTCCTGCTCACACTGCCCTACCCTATGCTTTGACTTCTTTCTCCCCTCTCTCCAGATAAAATCTTGCGACTGAGTGACTGCAGGCCGCCCAACAACCTGCCCGCTTGACCCCATCCCCTCCCTCTTCTCCAGACCATCTCCGGTGACCTTCTCCCCTACCTCACCTCGCTGATCAACTCATCCTTGACCGCTGGCCATGTCCCTTCCGTCTTCAAGAGAGCGAGAGTTGCACCCTTCTCAAAAAACCAACACTCAATCCCTCTGATGTCAACAACTACAGACCAGTATCCCTTCTTTCTTTTCTTTCCAAAACTATTGAGCGTGCCGTCTTTAGCCAACTCTCTTGCTATCTCTCTCAGAATGACCTTCTTGATCCAAACCAGTCAGGTTTCAGGACTGGTCATTCAACTGAGACTGCTCTTCTCTGTGTCACGGAGGCTCTCCGCATTGCTAAAGCTAACTCTCTCTCCTCTGCTCTTGTCCTTCTAGACCTGTCTGCTGCCTTTGATACAGTGAACCATCAGATCCTCCTCTCCACCCTCTCCGAGCTGGGCATCGCCGGCGCGGCTCACTCCTGGATTGCGTCCCTACCTGACCGGTCGCTCCTACCAAGTGGCGTGGCGAGAAGCTGTCTCCGCACCACGTGCTCTCACCACTGGTGTCCCCAGGGCTCAGTTCTAGGCCCTATCCTTTTCTCCCTATACACCAAGTCACTTGGCTCTGTCTTATCTCTCACATGGCCTCTCCTATCATTGCTACGCTGACGATACACAACTAATCTTCTCCTTTCCCCTTCTGATAACCAGGTGGCGAATCGCATCTCTGCATGTCTGGCCGACATATCAGTATGGATGACGGATCACCACCTCAAGCTGAACCCTGGCAAGACGGAGCTGCTCTTCCTCCCGGGAAGGGACTGCCCGTTCCATGATCTCGCCATCACGGTTGACAACTCCGTTGTGTCCTCCTCCCAGAGTGCGAAGAGCCTTGGCGTGACCCTGACAACACCCTGTCGTTTCTCCGCCAACATCAAGGCGGTGACCCGATCCTGCAGGTTCATGCTCTACAACATTCGGAGAGTACGACCCTGCCTTACACAGGAAGCGGCACAGGTCCTAATCCAGGCACTTGTCATCTCCCGTCTGGATTACTGCAACTCGCTGTTGGCTGGGCTCCTGCCTGTGCCATTAAACCCCTACAACTCATCCAGAATGCCGCAGCCCGTCTGGTGTTCAACCTTCCCAAGTTCTCTCACGTCACCCCCCCTCCTCCGCACACTCCACTGGCTTCCAGTTGAAGCTCGCATCCGTTACAAGACCATGGTGCTTGCCTATGGAGCAGTGAGGGGAACGACACCTCCGTACCTTCAGGCTCTGATCAGTCCCTACACCCCAGGCGAGGGCATTGCGTTCATCCACCTCTGGCCTGCTGGCTCCCCTTCCTCTGCGGAAGCATAGTTCCCGCTCAGCCCAGTCAAAACTGTTCGCTGCTCTGGCACCCCAATGGTGGAACAAGCTCCCTCACGACGCCAGGACAGCGGAGTCACTCACCACCTTCTGGAGACATTTGAAACCCCCACCTCTTTAAGGAACACCTGGGATAGGATAAAGTAATCCTTCTACCCCCAAAAAAAAAGAAGTATAATTGTAAAGTGGTTATCCCACTGGCTATAGGGTGAATGCACCAATTTGTAGTCGCTCTGGATAAGAGCGTCTGCTAAATGACGTAAATGTGCCCTTGAGCAAGGCACTTAACCCTAATTGCTCCTGTAAGTCGCTCTGGATAAGAGCGTCTGCTAAATGACTAAAATGTAAATGTAAATGTACTACTTTAGACCAGGGTTCCATTTGGGAAGCAGCCATGAGGTCATCTAGAGGTCATCTAGAGGTCATTGGATATCAAAGATCTAAAGAAATGAAAATGTTTTTCTTTACTATAATACTATTGCTTATATATTGTTGTTTCTATCTATTGTATGTGGAGTTGTAATAATGTTTATTTGTAATAAAGAGGTCGACGGTACTGTATATGATTGTAGGTCTGGGTGTTGACGACACTGGTGGAATAGTAACTGCAGTTCTATAAATGTCCACACGGGAGCAGCAGAGTTGACAAGATAAATCCTGAGGTAAGGATGACTGGTGGTATACCAGCAACAATGTGATTTGTTGTAGCCTGTGTGTGTGGAAATACCATCCATCCATATTCCTCTACAAAGCCTGGAATATTAAGTAAAATAATGGAATTAAGAAATATATAAATATTAGGACGAGCAATGTCAGAGTGGCATAAACTAAATACAGTAAAATAGAATAGAATACAGTATATACATATGAGATGAGTAAAGCAGTATGTAAACATAATTAAAGTGACTAGTGTTCCATTATTAAAGTGACTAGTGTTCCATTATTAAAGTGACTAGTGTTCCATTATTAAAGTGACTAGTGTTCCATTATTAAAGTGACTAGTGTTCCATTATTAAAGTGACTAGTGTTCCATTATTAAAGTGACTAGTGTTCCATTATTAAAGTGACTAGTGTTCCATAATTAAAGTGACTAGTGTTCCATTATTAAAGTGACTAGTGTTCCATAATTAAAGTGACTAGTGTTCCATTATTAAAGTGACTGGTGTTCCATTATTAAAGTGACTGGTGTTCCATTATTAAAGTGACTAGTGTTCCATTATTAAAGTGACTAGTGTTCCATAATTAAAGTGACTAGTGTTCCATTATTAAAGTGACTAGTGTTCCATAATTAAAGTGACTAGTGTTCCATTATTAAAGTGGCCTGTGATGGGGCAGCAGCCTCTAAGGTGCAGGGTTACGTAACCGGGTGGAAGCCGACTTGTGATGGTTATTTAACAGGGGCGGCAGGTAGCTTTGTGGTTAAGAGCGTTGTGCCAGTAACCGAAAGGTCGCTGGTTCTAATCCCCGAGCCGACTAGGTGAAAAATCTGTCGATGTGCCCTTGAGCAAGGCACTTAACCCTAATTGCTCCTGTAAGTCGCTCTGGATAAGAGCGTCTGCTAAATTACCAATTCATTTTTATTTAACAGTCTGATGGCCTTGAGATAGAAGCTGTTTTTCAGTCTCTCGGTCCCAGCTTTGATGAACCTGTACTGAACTCGCCTTCTGGATGATAGCGGGGTGAACAGGCAGTGGCTCGGGTGGTTGTTGTCCTTGATGATCTTTTTGGCCTTCCTGTGACATCGGGTGCTGTAGGTGTCCTGGAGGGCGGGTAGTTTGCCCCCGGTAATGCGTTGTGCAGACCGCACCACCCTCTGGAGAGCTCTGCGGTTGTGGGCGGTGCAGTTGCCGTACCAGGCGGTGATACAGCCCAACAGGATGCTCTCAGTTGTGCATCTGTAAAAGTTTGTGATGGTTTTAGGTGCCAAGCAAAATTTATTCAGCCTCCTGAGGTTGAAGAGACGCTGTTGCGCCTTCTTCACCACACTGTCTGTGTGGGTGGACCATTTCAGATCGTCAGTGATGTGTAGGCCGAGGAACTTGAAGCTTTCCACCTTCTCCACTGCTGTCCCGTCAATTCTGACCAGTTTCCCAGTCCCTGCCGATGGAAAACATCCCCACAGCATGATGCTGCCACCACCATGCTTCACTGTGGGGATGGTGTTCTCAGGGTGATGAGAGGTGTTGGGATTGCGCCAGACATAGCGTTTTCCTTGATGGCCAAAAAGCTCAATTTTAGTCTCATCTGACCAGAGTACCTTCTTCCATATGTTTGGGGAGTCTCCCAAATGCCTTTTGGCAAACACCAAACGTGTTTGCTTATTTTTTTATTTTAGCAATGGCTTTTTTCTGGCCGCTCTTCCGTAAAGCCCAGCCCTGTAGAGTGTACGGCTTAAAGTGGTCCTAAGGACAGATACTCCAATCTCCGCTGTGGAGCTTTGCAGCTCCTTCAGGGTTATCTTTGGTCTCTTTGTTGCCTCTCTGATTAATGTCCTCCTTGCCTGGTCCATGAGTTTTGGTGGGCGGCCCTCTCTTGGCAGGTTTGTTGTGGTGCCATATTCTTTCAATTTTTTAATAATGGATTTAAATGGTGCTCCGTGGGATGTTCAAAGTTTCTGATATTTTTTTATAACCCAACCCTGATCTGTACTTCTCCACAACTTTGTCCCTGACCTGTTTGGAGAGCTCCTTGGTCTTCATGGTGCCGCTTGCTTGGTGGTGCCCCATGTTTAGTGGTGTTGCAGACTCTGGGGCCTTTCAGAACAGGTGTATACAGTTGAAGTCGGAAGTTTACATACACCTTAGCCAAATACATTTAAACTCAGTCTTTCACAATTCCTGCCATTTAATCCTAGTAAATATTCCCTGTCTTAGGTCAGTTAGGATCACCACTTTATTTTAAGAATGTGAAATGTCAAAATAATAGTAGAGAGTGATTTATTTCAGCTTTTATTTCTTTCATCACATTCTCAGTGGGTCAGAAGTTTACATACACTCAATTAGTATTTGGTAGAATTGCCTTTAAATTGTTTAACCTGGGTCAAACGTTTCGGGCAGCCTTCCACAAGCTGCCCACAATAAGTTGAGTGAATTTTGGCACATTCCTCCTGACAAAGCTGGTGTAACTGAGTCATGTTTGAAGGCCTCCTTGCTCGCAAAAACATTTTTCACTTCTGCCCTCAAATTTTCTATAGGATTAAGGTCAGGGCTTTGTGATGGCCACTCCAATACCTCGAATTTGTTGTCCTTAAGCCATTTTGCCACAACTTTGGAAGTATGCTTGGGGTCATTATCCATTTGGAAGACCCATTTGCGACCAAGCTTTAACTTCCTGACTGATGTCTTGAGATGTTGCTTCAATATATCCACATAATTGTCCTTCCTCATGATGCCATCTATTTTGTGAAGTGCACCAATCCCTCCTGCAGCAAAGCACCCTCACAGCATGATGCTGCCACCCCCGTGCTACTCTCCCACCCCTCCACTCTCCCACCCCTCTACTCTCCCACCCCTCTACTCTCCCACCCCTCCACTCTCCCACCCCTCTACTCTCCCACCCCTCCACTCTCCCACCCTCTACTCTCCCACCCCTCACTCTCCCACCCTCCACTCTCCCACCACTCTACTCTCCCACCCCTCCACTCTCCCACCCCTCTACTCTCCCACCCCTCTACTCTCCCACCCTCCACTCTCCCACCCTCCACTCTCCCACCCCTCTACTCTCCCACCGCTCTACTCTCCCACCCTCCACTCTCCCACCCTCCTACTCTCCCACCCCCTCCACTCTCCCACCCCTCCACTCTCCCACCCCTCCACTCTCCCACCACTCTACTCTCCCACCCCCTCCACTCTCCCACCCCTCCACTCTCCCACCCCTCTACTCTCCCACCCTCTACTCTCCCACCGCTCTACTCTCCCACCCCCTCCACTCTCCCACCCCCTCCACTCTCCCACCCTCTACTCCCCACCCTCCACTCTCCCACCCTCCACTCTCCCACCCCCGTGCTACTCTCCCACCCCTCTACTCTCCCACCCCTCCACTCTCCCACCCTCTACTCTCCCACCCCTACTCTCCCACCCTCTACTCTCCCACCCCTCTACTCTCCCACCCCCTCTACTCTCCCACCCCTCTACTCTCCCACCCTCTACTCTCCCACCCCTCTACTCTCCCCACCCCTCTACTCTCCCACCCCTCTACTCTCCCACCCCTCTACTCTCCCACCCTCTATTAGAGTGCCTACTCTGTTAATCCTTCAGCTGTTTATGAAAATAGTGGTGGGGTGACCCGCTTTGTTATTGTTTGAACTGCAGATTGTATCTTTAATCTACTCTAATAAACATAATGTGATGGTGAGCTGGTTTTTAGCACCAAAAGACTTATTATTGTGAAAACACACAACACACAATGAGGGTGGTGTACTTTAAATAACACCCTTAATCTAACATATTGACAACATAATCGTTTGAGTTAAAAGCTTATGTCTGACCTCATACACGACAGTATACAACCATGACAAAAATAACCTTCTAAAATGTGCCACAAAATAAAAAACCTTCTTGAAGGTAACATTTGATCAAATTTTTGGTCCGATTCCACTCGAGGGGTTGAGTGAGTCACAGTGATTCGTCCCAATCGATCAACAGAACAGATCATCCTCCTCTTCCATGTCACAGGAAGGCACTATCTGTTCCGACGAGCCCACTTCCTGTTCACTGACCCCTGTTTCCTGTACGTTGGCGGTGGTGGTGTGGAACCACGGATGGATAAGCACCTCGGCGGCGGTCAGTCTGTCCCATGGTTCTTTCCGCAGCAGGCACTTGGCCCTGGGAGAGAGGCTCTCGGGAAGGCAGCACTTGCCCCAGAGGATCTTGGAGAAGAGGGTAGCTGGGTCTGGGTCGTGGAAAGGGTAGCGTCCCACCAGCATGGTGTAGAGCATCACCCCTAGCGACCAGACGTCCGCCTGCTTCCCGGAGTAGGAGCTGGAGCCATTGAGGATCTCTGGGCTGACGTAGGCTGGGCAGCCGTGGGTTTCTGACATGGAGTCATCATCTCCTTCTAGAATCCTGCAGTCCTCCAGGCCTTCCAGCTTCACATGGGTCCTACAGGACAACAGAGAGCATGGGTTATTAACAGAGAGGCAGAGGCAAAGCAAGAGGCTCCACTCCCTTAAAAATGTGTTCAGGCGGGAATACAGCGATAAGCAGACCAAGTGGGGATTTTTTTATATGGCGGTCTATGAGAGAGTGGCAGATTTGTAAAAAATTAATAAATGTGGTTGATAATTCCAATAGAAGTTCTGTAATCTTTAGATTGTTACGAATGTACTGCTAAAAGTGGATGCATGTGGCATCTTGGCAACTTTGAGAAAAAGTATTTAATATCAGAATTGTGTCTGTTGTTCACACATGTATCTGCCCTCTCATTGGCTAGAATGTTGCCACCTGATCTCTCCTCCTCCTTTGCGACAACGACTCCTGACTCCTATCAATCTATTATTAGTAGACCTTACAATGCTGTCCTATAAAGAACATGGGTTGGTTGTTAGCAACTTATTTTTTTATCAGAAGATATTTCAGCTTCTATGAAGGACAAAGGGCCATCATGCTTAAAGACACAGCATGGTTATTAGAGATAGGACAACACAGCGTGGTTTGGTTATTAGAGATAGGACAACACAGCATGGTTAGGTTATTAGAGATAGGGCAACACAGCGTGGTTTGGTTATTAGAGATAGGACAACACAGCATGGTTAATAGAGATAGGACAACACAGCATGGTTTGGTTATTAGAGATAGGACAACACAGCATGGTTAATAGAGCTAGGACAACACAGCATGGTTTGGTTATTAGAGATAGGACAACACATCATGTTTTGGTTATAAGAGATAGGACAACACAGCATGATTTGGTTATTAGAGCTAGGACAACACAGCATGGTTAATAGAGCTAGAACAACACAGTGTGGTTTGGTTTTTAGAGATCGGACAACACAGTGTGGTTTGGTTATTAGAGATCGGACAACACAGTGTGGTTTGGTTATTAGAGATCGGACAACACAGCGTGGTTTGGTTATTAGAGATAGGACAACACAGCATGGTAATTAGAGCTAGGACAACACAGCATGGTTTGGTTATTAGAGATCGGACAACACAGTGTGGTTTGGTTATTAGAGATCGGACAACACAGTGTGGTTTGGTTATTAGAGATCGGACAACACAGCGTGGTTTGGTAATTAGAGCTAGGACAACACAGCATGGTTTGGTAATTAGAGCTAGGACAACACAGCATGGTTATTAGAGATAGGACAACACAGCGTGGTTTGGTTATTAGAGATAGGACAACACAGCGTGGTTTGGTTATTAGAGATCGGACAACACAGCGTGGTTTGGTAATTAGAGATAGGACAACACAGCATGGTTTGGTTATTAGAGATAGAGCAACAAAGCGTGGTTATTAGAGATAGGACAACACAGCAGGTTTTGGTTATTAGAGATAGGACAACACAGCATGGTTTGGTTATTAGAGATCGACAACACAGCATGGTTATTAGAGATAGGACAACACAGCGTGGTTTGGTTATTAGAGATAGGACAACACAGCGTGGTTTGGTTATTAGAGATCGGACAACACAGCGTGGTTTGGTAATTAGAGATAGGACAACACAGCATGGTTTGGTTATTAGAGATAGAGCAACAAAGCGTGGTTATTAGAGCTAGGACAACACAGCATTGTTTGGTTATTAGAGATAGGACAACACAGCGTGATTTGGTTATTAGAGCTATGAGAAAACAGCATGATTTGATTATTAGAGATAGGACAACACAGCATGGTTTGGTTATTAGAGATAGGGCAACACAGCGTGGT
The DNA here is from genome assembly GCF_020615455.1 of Coregonus clupeaformis. Classification (NCBI taxonomy): domain Eukaryota; kingdom Metazoa; phylum Chordata; class Actinopteri; order Salmoniformes; family Salmonidae; genus Coregonus; species Coregonus clupeaformis. Next base: position 62,210,881 of record NC_059199.1, on the reverse strand, counting down.
TTGGTTATTAGAGATAGGGCAACACAGCGTGGTTTGGTTATTAGAGATAGGGCAACACAGCATGGTTTGGTTATTAGAGCTAGGGCAACACAGCGTGGTTTGGTTATTAGAGGTAGGACAACACAGCGTGGTTTGGTTATTAGAGATATGAAAACACAGCATGGTTTGGTTATTAGAGATAAGACAACACAGCGTGGTTTGGTTATTAGAGTTCGGACAACACAGCATGGTTTGGTTATTAGAGATAGGACAACACAGCATGGTTTGGTTATTAGAGATAGGACATACCAGCATGGTTAATAGAGCTAGGACAACACAGCATGGTTTGGTTATTAGAGATAGGACAACACAGCATGTTTTGGTTATTAGAGATAGGACAACACAGCATGGTTTGGTTATTAGAGATAGGACAACACAGCATGGTTATTAAGAGATAGGACAACACAGCATGGTTTGGTTATTAGAGATAGGACAACACAGCAAGGTTTGGTTATTAGAGACAGGGCAACACAGCGTGGTTTGGTTATTAGAGATCGGACAACACAGCATGGTTTGGTTATTAGAGATAGGACAACACAGCATGGTTTGGTTATTAGAGATAGGACAACACAGCATGGTTAATAGAGCTAGGACAACACAGCCTGGTTTGGTTATTAGAGATAGGGCAACACAGCGTGGTTTGGTTACTAGAGCTAGGGCAACACAGCGTGGTTTGGTTATTAGAGGTAGGACAACACAGCGTGGTTTGGTTATTAGAGATATGAAAACACAGCATGGTTTGGTTATTAGAGATAAGACAACACAGCATGGTTTGGTTATTAGAGATAGGACAACACAGCATGGTTAATAGAGCTAGGACAACACAGCATGGTTTGGTTATTAGAGCTAGGACAACACAGCGTGGTTTGGTTATTAGAGTTCGGACAACACAGCATGGTTTGGTTATTAGAGATAGGACAACACAGCATGGTTAATAGAGCTAGGACAACACAGCATGGTTTGGTTATTAGAGATAGGACAACACAGCATGGTTTGGTTATTAGAGATAGGACAACACAGCATGGTTTGGTTATTAGAGATAGGAAAACACAGCAATGTTTGGTTATTAGAGACAGGGCAACACAGCGTGGTTTGGTTATTAGAGATCGGACAACACAGCATGGTTAATAGAGCTAGGACAACACAGCATGGTTTGGTTATTAGAGATAGGACAACACAGCATGTTTTGGTTATTAGAGATAGGACAACACAGCATGGTTTGGTTATTAGAGATAGGACAACACAGCATGGTTATTAGAGATAGGACAACACAGCATGGTTTTGTTATTAGAGCTAGGACAACACAGCGTGGTGTGGTTATTAGAGATAGGACAACACAGCGTGGTTTGGTTATTAGAGATAGGACAACACAGCATGGTTTGGTTATTAGAGATAGGACAACACAGCAAGGTTTGGTTATTAGAGCTAGGACAACACAGCATGGTTATTAGAGCTAGGACAACACAGCATGGTTTGGTTATTAGAGATAGGACAACACAGCATGGTTTGGTTATTAGAGCTAGGACAAAACAGCATGATTTGGTTATTAGAGCTAGGACAACACAGCATGGTTTGGTTATTAGAGCTAGGACAACACAGCGTGGTGTGGTTATTAGAGATAGGACAACACAGCATGGTTTGGTTATTAGAGCTAGGACAACACAGCATGGTTTGGTTATTAGAGCTAGGACAACACAGCATGGTTATTAGAGCTAGGACAACACAGCATGGTTTGGTTATTAGAGATAGGATAACACAGCGTGATTTGGTTATTAGAGCTAGGACAACACAACATGGATTGGTTATTAGAGATAGGACAACACATCGTGGTTTGGTTATTAGAGATAGGACAACACAGCATGGTTTGGTTATTAGAGATAGGGCAACACAGCATGGTTTGGTTATTAGAGATAGGATAACACAGCGTGATTTGGTTATTAGAGCTAGGACAACACAGCATGGTTTGGTTATTAAGCTAGGACAACACAGCGTGGTGTGGTTATTAGAGATAGGACAACACAGCATGGTTTGGTTATTAGAGCTAGGACAACACAGCATGGTTATTAGATCTAGGACAACACAGCATGGTTTGGTTATTAGAGATAGGATAACACAGCGTGATTTGGTTATTAGAGCTAGGACAAAACAGCATGATTTGGTTATTAGAGATAGGACAACACAGCATGGTTTGGTTATTAGAGATAGGACAACACATCGTGGTTTGGTTATTAGAGATAGGACAACACAGCATGGTTTGGTTATTAGAGATAGGGCAACACAGCGTGGTTTGGTTATTAGAGCTAGGACAACACAGCGTGGTGTGGTTATTAGAGATAGGACAACACAGCATGGTTTGGTTATTAGAGATAGGACAACACAGCATGGTTTGGTTATTAGAGATAGAACAACACAGCAAGGTTTGGTTATTAGAGACAGCGCAACACAGCGTGGTTTGGTTATTAGAGATCGGACAACACAGCATGGTTTGGTTATTAGAGATAGGACAACACAGCATGGTTTGGTTATTAGAGATAGGACAACACAGCATGGTAAATAGAGCTAGGACAACACAGCATGGTTTGGTTATTAGAGATAGGAAAACACAGCATGGTTTGGTTATTAGAGATAGGAAAACACAGCATGGTTTGGTTATTAGAGATAGGACAACACAGCATGGTTATTAGAGATAGGACAACACAGCATGGTTTGGTTATTAGAGCTAGGACAACACAGCATGGTTATTAGAGCTAGGACAACACAGCATGACTTGGTTATTAGAGATAGGACAACACAGCATGGTTTGGTTTTTAGAGCTAGGACAAAACAGCATGATTTGGTTATTAGAGATAGGTCAACATAGCATGGTTTGGTTATTAGAGATAGGGCAACACAGCGTGGTTTGGTTATTAGAGCTAGGACAACACAGCGTGGTTTGGTTATTAGAGATAGGAAAACACAGCATGGTTTGGTTATTAGAGATAGGACAACACAGCATGGTTTGGTTATTAGAGCTAGGACAACACAGCGTGGTGTGGTTATTAGAGATAGGACAAACAGCATGGTTTGGTTATTAGAGATAGGACAACACAGCATGGTTTGGTTATTAGAGCTAGGACAACACATGCATGGTTTGGTTATTAGAGCTAGGACAACACAGCATGGTTATTAGAGCTAGGACAACACAGCAAGGTTTGGTTATTAGAGATAGGACAACACAGCATGGTTTGGTTATTAGAGCTAGGACAACACAGCGTGGTGTGGTTATTAGAGATAGGACAACACAGCATGGTTTGGTTATTAGAGCTAGGACAACACAGCATGGTTTGGTTATTAGAGCTAGGACAACACAGCATGGTTATTAGAGCTAGGACAACACAGCATGGTTTGGTTATTAGAGATAGGATAACACAGCGTGATTTGGTTATTAGAGCTAGGACAAAACAGCATGATTAGGTTATTAGAGATAGGACAACACAGCATGGTTTGGTTATTAGAGATAGGACAACACAGCGTGGTTTGGTTATTAGAGATAGGACAACACAGCATGGTTTGGTTATTAGAGATAGGGCAACACAGCGTGGTTTGGTTATTAGAGCTAGGACAACACAGCGTGGTTTGGTTATTAGAGATAGGACAACACAGCGTGGTTTGGTTATTAGAGCTAGAACAACACAGCAGGGTTTGGTTATTAGAGATAGGGCAACACAGCTTGGTTTGGCTATTAGAGATAGGACAACACAGCATGGTTTGGTTATTAGAGCTAGGACAACACAGCATGGTTTGGTTATTAGAGCTAGGACAACACAGCGTGGTTGGTTATTAGAGATAGGACAACACAACATGGTTTGGTTATTAGAGATAGGACAACACAGCATGTTTATTAGAGATAGGACAACACAGTGTGGTTTGGTTATTAGAGATAGGACAACACAACATGGTTTGGTTATTAGAGATAGGACAACACAGCATGGTTATTAGAGATAGGACAACACAGCGTGATTTGGTTATTAGAGCTAGGACAACACAGCATGGTTTGGTTAGTTATTAGAGTTAGGACAACACAGCGTGGTTTGGTTATTGGAGATAGGACAACACAGCATGGTTGGTTATTAGAGATAGGACAACACAACATGGTTATTAGAGATAGGACAACACAGCGTTATTTGGTTATTAGAGCTAGGACAACACAGCGTGGTTTGTAATTAGAGATAGGACAACACAGCATGGTTTGTAATTAGAGATAGGACAACACAGCATGGTTTGGTTATAAAAAATAGGACAACACAGCATGGTTATTAGAGATAGGACAAAACAGCATGGTTTGGTTATTAGAGCTAGGACAACACAGCATGGTTTGGTTACAAGAGATAGGACAACACAGCGTGATTTGGTTATAAAAGATAGGACAAAACAGCATGGTTTGGTTATTAGAGCTAGGACAACACAGCATGGTTTGGTTACAAGAGATAGGACAACACAGCGTGATTTGGTTATAAAAGATAGGGCAACACAGCATGGTTTGGTTATTAGAGCTAGGACAACACAGCATAGTTATTAGAGATAGGGCAACACAGCATGGTTTGGTTATTCGAGATAGGACAACACAGCATGGTTATTCGAGATAGGACAACACAGCGTGGTTTGGTTATTAGAGATAGTGCAACACAGCATGGTTTGATTATTAGAGATAGGACAACACAGCATGGTTTGGTTATTAGAGAGAGGACAACACAGCATGGTTTGGTTGTTAGAGATAGGACAACACAGCATGGTTAATAGAGATAGGACAACACAGCATGGTTATTAGAGATAGGACAACACAGCATGGTTTGGTTATTAGAGATAGGACAACACAGCATGGTTATTAGAGATAGGACAACACAGCATGGTTTGGTTATTAGAGATAGGGCAACAAAGCGTTTTTTGGTTATTAGAGATAGGGCAACACAGCATGGTTTGGTTATTAGAGATAGGACAACACAGCATGGTTAATAGAGATAGGACAACACAGCATGGTTATTAGAGATAGGACAACACAGCATGGTTTGGTTATTAGAGATAGGACAACACAGCATGGTTATTAGAGATAGGACAACACAGCATGGTTTGGTTATTAGAGATAGGGCAACAAAGCGTTTTTTGGTTATTAGAGATAGGGCAACACAGCATGGTTTGGTTATTCGAGATAGGACAATACAGCATGGTTATTAGAGATAGGGCAACACAGCGTGGTTTGGTTATTTGAGATAGGGCAACACAGCATGGTTTGGTTATTAGAGATAGGGCAACACAGCATGGTTTGGTTATTAGAGATAGGACAACACAGCATGGTTTGGTTATTAGAGATAGGGCAACACAGCATAATATAATATAATATAATAATAATATGCCATTTAGCAGACGCTTTTATCCAAAGCGACTTACAGTCATGCGTGCATACATTTTTGTGTATGGGTGGTCCCGGGAATCTAACCCACTACCTTGGCGTTACAAGCGCCGTGCTCTACCAGCTGAGCTACAGAGGACCACATGGTTTGGTTATTAGAGATAGGACAACACAGCATGGTTTGGTTATTAGAGATAGGACAACACAGCATGGTTTGGTTATTAGAGATAGGACAACACAGCGTGGTTTGGTTATTAGAGATAGGACAACACAGCATGGTTATTAGAGATAGGACAACACAGCGTGGTTTGGTTATTAGAGATAGGACAACACAGCGTGGTTTGGTTATTAGAGATAGGACAACACAGCGTGGTTTGGTTATTAGAGATAGGACAACACAGCATGGTTATTAGAGATAGGACAACACAGCGTGGTTTGGTTATTAGAGATAGGACAACACAGCGTGGTTTGGTTATTAGAGATAGGACAACACAGCGTGGTTTGGTTATTAGAGATAGGACAACACAGCATGGTTATTAGAGATAGGACAACACAGCATGGTTTGGTTATTAGAGCTAGGACAACACAGCATGGTTATTAGAGATAGGACAACACAGCATGGTTTGGTTATTAGAGATAGGACAACACAGCGTGGTTTGGTTATTAGAGATAGGACAACACAGCGTGGTTTGGTTATTAGAGATAGGACAACACAGCGTGGTTTGGTTATTAGAGATAGGACAACACAGCGTGGTGATAGGGCAACACAGCATGGTTATTAGAGATAGGACAACACAGCATGGTTTGGTTATTAGAGATAGGACAACACAGCGTGGTTTGGTTATTAGAGATAGGACAACACAGCGTGGTTTGGTTATTAGAGATAGGACAACACAGCATGGTTTGGTTATTAGAGATAGGGCAACACAGCGTGGTTTGGTTATTAGAGATAGGACAACACAGCATGGTTTTGTTATTAGAGATAGGACAACACAGCATGGTTTGGTTATTAGAGATAGGACAACATAGCGTGGTTTGGTTATTAGCAGGCCTTATAATGCTGTTACAATGTTGACCTTCGATAAAAAGTATGGTTGGATTATTACCAATTTATTTCTTTGTTGATTACATGACATCCCAGTTTGTTTGCAGAACAGAGAGCTACGGCATGACATAATGCTATGCATCAGCTACGGCATGACATAATGCTATGTAACAGCTACGGCATGACATAATGCTATGTAACAGCTACGGCATGACATAATGCTATGTAACAGCTACGGCATGACATAATGCTATGTAACAGCTACGGCATGACATAATGCTATGTAACAGCTACGGCAGGCATGACATAATGCTATGTAACAGCTACGGCATGGCATAATGCTATGTAACAGCTACGGCATGACATAATGTTATGTAACAGCTACGGCATGACATAATACTATGTAACAGCTACGGCATGACATAATGCTATGTAACAGCTACAGCATGACATAATGCTATGTATCAGCTACGGCATGACATAATGCTATGTAACAGCTACGGCATGACATAATGCTATGTAACAGCTACGGCATGACATAATACTATGTAACAGCTACGGCATGACATAATGCTATTTAACAGCTACGGCATGCATGACATAATGCTATGCAACAGCTACGGCATGGCATAATGCTATGTAACAGCTACGGCATGACATAATGCTATGTATCAGCTACGGCATGACATAATGCTATGTAACAGCTACGGCATGACATAATGCTATGTATCAGCTACGGCATGACATAATGCTATGTAACAGCTACAGCATGACATAATGCTATGTAACAGCTACAGCATGACATAATGCTATGTATCAGCTACGGCATGACATAATGCTATGTAACAGCTACGGCATGACATAATACTATGTAACAGCTACGGCATGACATAATGCTATGTAACAGCTACGGCATGATATAATGCTATGTATCAGCTACGGCATGACATAATGCTATGTAACAGCTACGGCATGACATAATGCTATGTAACAGCTACGGCATGACATAATGCTATGTAACAGCTACGGCATGACATAATGCTATGTAACAGCTACGTTATGACATAATGCTATGTAACAGCTACGGCATGACATAATGCTATGTATCAGCTACGGCATGACATAATGCTATGTAACAGCTACAGCATGACATAATGCTATGTAACAGCTACGGCATGACATAATGCTATGTAATAGCTACGGCATGACATAATGCTATGTATCAGCTACGGCATGACATAATGCTATGTAACAGCTACGGCATGACATAATGCTATGTAACAGCTACGGCATGACATAATGCTATGTAACAGCTACGGCATGGCATATTGCTATGTAACAGCTACGGCATGACATAATGCTATGTAACAGCTACGGCATGACATAATGCTATGTATCAGCTACGGCATGACATAATGCTATGTAACAGCTACGGCATGACATAATGCTATGTAACAGCTATGGCATGGCATAATGCTATGTAACAGCTACGGCATGGCATAATGCTATGTAACAGCTACGGCATGGCATAATGCTATGTATCAGCTACGGCATGACATAATGCTATGTAATAGCTACGGCATGACATAATGCTATGTAACAGCTACGGCATGACATAATGCTATGTATCAGCTACGGCATGACATAATGCTATGTAACAGCTACGGCATGACATAACCGCAATGCTATGTATCAGCTACGGCATGACATAATGCTATGTAACAGCTACGGCATGACATAATGCTATGTAACAGCTACGGCATGACATAATGCTATGTAACAGCTCACGGCATGGCATAATGCTATGTAACAGCTACGGCATGGCATAATGCTATGTAACAGCTACGGCATGGCATAATGCTATGTAACAGCTACGGCATGGCATAATGCTATGTAACAGCTACGGCAGCTAGCTTGTACAGCTACGGCATGACATAATGCTATGTAACAGCTACGGCATGACATAATGCTATGTATCAGCTACGGCATGACATAATGCTATGTAACAGCTACGGCATGACATAATGCTATGTAACAGCTACGGCATGGCATAATGCTATGTAACAGCTACGGCAGGCATGACATAATGCTATGTAATAGCTACGGCATGACATAATGCTATGTATCAGCTACGGCATGACATAATGCTATGTAACAGCTACGGCATGACATAATGCTATGTAACAGCTACGGCATGACATAATGCTATGTAACAGCTACGGCATGACATAATGCTATGTAACAGCTACGGCATGGCATAATGCTATGTCAATCAATTCAATCAATTTTATTTTATATAGCCCTTCTTACATCAGCTAATATCTCGAAGTGCTGTACAGAAACCCAGCCTAAAACCCCAAACAGCTAGTAATGCAGGTGTAGAAGCACGGTGGCTAGGAAAAACTCCCTAGAAAAGCCAAAACCTAGGAAGAAACCTAGAGAGGAACCAGGCTATGAGGGGTGGCCAGTCCTCTTCTGGCTGTGCCGGGTGGAGATTATAACAGAACCATGCCAAGATGTTCAAAAATGTTCATAAGTGACAAGCATGGTCAAATAATAATCAGGAATAAATCTCAGTTGGCTTTTCATAGCCGATCATTAAGAGTTGAAAACAGCAGGTCTGGGACAGGTAGGGGTTCCATAACCGCAGGCAGAACAGTTGAAACTGGAATAGCAGCAAGGCCAGGCGGACTGGGGACAGCAAGGAGTCACCACGGCCGGGTAGTCGCGACGTATGGTCCTAGGGCTCAGGTCTCTCAGTTGGCTTTTTTTTTTTTTGTAACAGCTACGGCATGACATAATGCTATGTAACAGCTACGGCATGACATAATGCTATGTAACAGCTACGGCATGACATAATGCTATGTATCAGCTACGGCATGACATAATGCTATGTAACAGCTACGGCATGACATAATGCTATGTAACAGCTACGGCATGACATAATGCTATGTAACAGCTACGGCATGACATAATGCTATGTAACAGCTATGGCATGGCATAATGCTATGTAACAGCTACGGCATGGCATAATGCTATGTAACAGCTACGGCATGGCATAATGCTATGTATCAGCTACGGCATGACCTAATGCTATGTAACAGCTACGGCATGACATAATGCTATGTAACAGCTACGGCATGACATAATGCTATGTAACAGCTACGGCATGACATAATGCTATGTAACAGCTACGGCATGACATAATGCTATGTAACAGCTACGGCATGACATAATGCTATGTAACAGCTACGGCATGACCTAATGCTATGTAACAGCTACGGCATGACATAATGCTATGTAACAGCTACGGCATGACATAATGCTATGTAACAGCTACGGCATGACATAATGCTATGTAACAGCTACGGCATGACATAATGCTATGTATCAGCTACGGCATGACATAATGCTATGTAACAGCTACGGCATGACATAATGCTATGTATCAGCTACGGCATGACATAATGCTATGTATCAGCTACGGCATGACATAATGCTATGTAACAGCTACGGCAGGCATGACATAATGCTATGTAACAGCTACGGCATGGCATAATGCTATGTAACAGCTACGGCATGACATGATGCTATGTAACAGCTACGGCATGGCATAATGCTATGTATCAGCTATGGCATGACATAATGCTATGTAACAGCTACGGCATGACATAATGCTATGTAACAGCTACTGACATGACATAATGCATAACAAAAAGCTACGGCATGACATCAATCTCAATCAATCAATCAATTTTATTTTTATATAGCCCTTCTTACATCAGCTAATATCTCGAAGTGCTGTACAGAAACCCAGCCCAAAACTCCAAACAGCCAGTAATGCAGGTGTAGAAGCACAATTGTGAAGCTAGGAAAAACTCCCTAGAAAGGCAAAACCTAGGAAGAAACCTAGAGAGGAACCAGGCTATGAGGGGTGGCCGGAGTCCTCTTCTGGCTGTGCCGGGTGGAGATTATAACAGAACCATGCCAAGATGTTCAAAAATGTTCATAAGTGACAAGCATGGTCAAATAATAATCAGGAATAAATCTCAGTTGGCTTTTCATAGCCGATCATTAGAGTTTAAAACAGCAGGTCTGGGACAGGTAGGGGTTCCATAACCAGGCAGAACAGTTTAAACTGGAATAGCAGCAAGGCCAGGCGGACTGGGACAGCAAGGAGTCACCACGGCCGGTAGTCCCACGTATGGTCCTAGGGCTCAGGTCTCTCAGTTGGCTTTTCATACCGATCATTTAGAGGTTGAAAACAGCAGGTCTGGGACAGGTAGGGCAGCCGAGGCAGAACAGGAAACGAATAGCAGCAAGCTTAATGTAACAGCTACGGCATGACATAATGCTATGTAACAGCTACGGCATGACATAATGCTATGTAACAGCTACGGAGGCATGACATAATGCTATGTAACAGCTTACGGCATGACATAATGCTATGTATCAGCTACGGCATGACATAATGCTATGTAACAGCTACGGCATGACATAATGCTATGTAACAGCTACGGCATGACATAATACTATGTAACAGCTACGGCATGACATAATGCTATGTAACAGCTACGGCATGACATAATGCTATGTAACAGCTACGGCATGACATAATGCTATGTAACAGCTCACGGCATGACATAATGCTATGTAACAGCTACGGCATGACATAATGCTATGTATCAGCTACGGCATGACATAATGCTATGTAACAGCTACGGCATGACATAATGCTATGTAACAGCTACGGCATGACATAATGCTATGTAACAGCTACGGCATGACATAATGCTATGTAACAGCTACGGCATGACATAATGCTATGTATCAGCTACTGGCATGACATAATGCTATGTAACAGCTACGGCATGACATAATGCTATGTATCAGCTATGGCATGACATAATGCTATGTATCAGCTACGGCATGACATAATGCTATGTAACAGCTACGGCATGACATAATGCTATGTAACAGCTACGGCAGGCATGACATAATGCTATGTAACAGCTACGGCAGGCATGACATAATGCTATGTAACAGCTACGGCATGGCATAATGCTATGTAACAGCTACGGCATGACATAATACTATGTAACAGCTACGGCATGGCATAATGCTATGTAACAGCTACGGCAGGCATGACATAATGCTATGTAACAGCTACGGCATGACATAATGCTATGTATCAGCTACGGCATGACATAATGCTATGTAACAGCTACGGCATGACATAATGCTATGTAACAGCTACGGCATGGCATAATACTATGTAACAGCTACGGCATGACATAATGCTATGTAACAGCTACGGCATGGCACAATGCTATGTAACAGCTACGGCAGGCATGACATAATGCTATGTAACATCTACGGCATGACATAATGCTATGTATCAGCTACGGCATGACATAATGCTATGTAACAGCTACGGCATGACATAATGCTATGTAACAGCTACGGCATGACATAATGCTATGTAATAGCTACGGCGTGACATAATGCTATGCAACAGCTACGCGCATGACATAATGCTATGTAACAGCCTACGGCAGGCATGACATAATGCTATGTAATAGCTACGGCATGACATAATGCTATGTATCAGCTACGGCATGACATAATGCTATGTAACAGCTACGGCATGACATAATGCTATGTAACAGCTACGGCATGACATAATGCTATGTAATAGCTACGGCATGACATAATGCTATGTAACAGCTACGGCATGACATAATGCTATTTAACAGCTACGGCATGCATGACATAATGCTATGTAACAGCTTACGGCATGGCATAATGCTATGTAACAGCTACGGCATGGCATAATGCTATGTAACAGCTACTGCATGGCATAATGCTATGTAACAGCTACGGCATGACATAATGCTATGTATCAGCTACGGCATGACATAATGCTATGTATCAGCTACGGCATGACATAATGCTATGTAACAGCTACGGCATGACATAATGCTATGTAACAGCTACTGCATGACATAATGCTATGTATCAGCTACGGCATGACATAATGCTATGTAACAGCTACAGCATGACATAATGCTATGTAACAGCTACGGCATGACATAATGCTATGTAACAGCTACGGCATGACATAATGCTATGTAACAGCTACGGCATGACATAATGCTATGTAACAGCTACGGCATGACATAATGCTATGTAACAGCTACGGCATGACATAATGCTATGTAACAGCTACGGCATGACATAATGCTATGTATCAGCTACGGCATGATATAATGCTATGTAACAGCTACAGCATGACATAATGCTATGTAACAGCTACGGCATGACATAATGCTATGTATCAGCTACGGCATGACATAATACTATGTAACAGCTACGCATGACATAATACTATGTAACAGCTACGGCATGACATAATGCTATGTATCAGCTACAGCATGACATAATGCTATGTAACAGCTACTGGCATGACATAATGCTATGTAACAGCTACGGCATGACATAATGCTATGTAACAGCTACGGCATGACATAATACTATGTAACAGCTACAGCATGACATAATGCTATGTAACAGCTACGGCATGACATAATGCTATGTAACAGCTACGGCATGACATAATGCTATGTAACAGCTACGGCATGACATAATGCTATGTATCAGCTACGGCATGACATAATGCTATGTAACAGCTACGGCATGACATAATGCTATGTATCAGCTATGGCATGACATAATGCTATGTATCAGCTACGGCATGACATAATGCTATGTAACAGCTACGGCATGACATAATGCTATGTAACAGCTACGGCAGGCATGACATAATGCTATGTAACAGCTACGGCAGGCATGACATAATGCTATGTAACAGCTACGGCATGGCATAATGCTATGTAACAGCTACGGCATGACATAATACTATGTAACAGCTACGGCATGGCATAATGCTATGTAACAGCTACGGCAGGCATGACATAATGCTATGTAACAGCTACGGCATGACATAATGCTATGTATCAGCTACGGCATGACATAATGCTATGTAACAGCTACGGCATGACATAATGCTATGTAACAGCTACGGCATGGCATAATACTATGTAACAGCTACGGCATGACATAATGCTATGTAACAGCTACGGCATGGCACAATGCTATGTAACAGCTACGGCAGGCATGACATAATGCTATGTAACATCTACGGCATGACATAATGCTATGTATCAGCTACGGCATGACATAATGCTATGTAACAGCTACGGCATGACATAATGCTATGTAACAGCTACGGCATGACATAATGCTATGTAATAGCTACGGCATGACATAATGCTATGTAACAGCTACGGCATGACATAATGCTATGTAACAGCTACGGCAGGCATGACATAATGCTATGTAATAGCTACGGCATGACATAATGCTATGTATCAGCTACGGCATGACATAATGCTATGTAACAGCTACGGCATGACATAATGCTATGTAACAGCTACGGCATGACATAATGCTATGTAATAGCTACGGCATGACATAATGCTATGTAACAGCTACGGCATGACATAATGCTATTTAACAGCTACGGCATGCATGACATAATGCTATGTAACAGCTACGGCATGGCATAATGCTATGTAACAGCTACGGCATGGCATAATGCTATGTAACAGCTACGGCATGGCATAATGCTATGTAACAGCTACGGCATGACATAATGCTATGTATCAGCTACGGCATGACATAATGCTATGTATCAGCTACGGCATGACATAATGCTATGTAACAGCTACGGCATGACATAATGCTATGTAACAGCTACTGCATGACATAATGCTATGTATCAGCTACGGCATGACATAATGCTATGTAACAGCTACAGCATGACATAATGCTATGTAACAGCTACGGCATGACATAATGCTATGTAACAGCTACGGCATGACATAATGCTATGTAACAGCTACGGCATGACATAATGCTATGTAACAGCTACGGCATGACATAATGCTATGTAACAGCTACGGCATGACATAATGCTATGTAACAGCTACGGCATGACATAATGCTATGTATCAGCTACGGCATGATATAATGCTATGTAACAGCTACAGCATGACATAATGCTATGTAACAGCTACGGCATGACATAATGCTATGTATCAGCTACGGCATGACATAATACTATGTAACAGCTACGGCATGACATAATACTATGTAACAGCTACGGCATGACATAATGCTATGTATCAGCTACAGCATGACATAATGCTATGTAACAGCTACGGCATGACATAATGCTATGTAACAGCTACGGCATGACATAATGCTATGTAACAGCTACTGCATGACATAATACTATGTAACAGCTACAGCATGACATAATGATATGTAACAGCTACGGCATGACATAATGCTATGTAACAGCTACGGCATGACATAATGCTATGTAACAGCTACGGCATGACATAATACTATGTAACAGCTACAGCATGACATAATGCTATGTAACAGCTACGGCATGACATAATGCTATGTAACAGCTACGGCATGACATAATGCTATGTAACAGCTACGGCATGACATAATGCTATGTATCAGCTACGGCATGACATAATACTATGTAACAGCAACGGCATGACATAATACTATGTAACAGCTACGGCATGACATAATGCTATGTATCAGCTACAGCATGACATAATGCTATGTAACAGCTACGGCATGACATAATGCTATGTAATAGCTACGGCATGACATAATGCTATGTAACAGCTACGGCATGACATAATGCTATGTAACAGCTACGGCATGACATAATGCTATGTAACAGCTACGGCAGGCATGACATAATGCTATGTAACAGCTACGGCAGGCATGACATAATGCTATGTAACAGCTACGGCATGGCATAATGCTATGTAACAGCTACGGCATGACATAATACTATGTAACAGCTACGGCATGGCATAATGCTATGTAACAGCTACGGCAGGCATGACATAATGCTATGTAACAGCTACGGCATGACATAATGCTATGTATCAGCTACGGCATGACATAATGCTATGTAACAGCTACGGCATGACATAATGCTATGTAACAGCTACGGCATGGCATAATACTATGTAACAGCTACGGCATGACATAATGCTATGTAACAGCTACGGCATGGCACAATGCTATGTAACAGCTACGCAGGCATGACATAATGCTATGTAACATCTACGGCATGACATAATGCTATGTATCAGCTACTGCATGACATAATGCTATGTAACAGCTACGGCATGACATAATGCTATGTAACAGCTACGGCATGACATAATGCTATGTAATAGCTACGGCATGACATAATGCTATGTAACAGCTACGGCATGACATAATGCTATGTAACAGCTACGGCAGGCATGACATAATGCTATGTAATAGCTACGGCATGACATAATGCTATGTATCAGCTACGGCATGACATAATGCTATGTAACAGCTACGGCATGACATAATGCTATGTAACAGCTACGGCATGACATAATGCTATGTAATAGCTACGGCATGACATAATGCTATGTAACAGCTACGGCATGACATAATGCTATTTAACAGCTACGGCATGCATGACATAATGCTATGTAACAGCTACGGCATGGCATAATGCTATGTAACAGCTACGGCATGGCATAATGCTATGTAACAGCTACGGCATGGCATAATGCTATGTAACAGCTACGGCATGACATAATGCTATGTATCAGCTACGGCATGACATAATGCTATGTATCAGCTACGGCATGACATAATGCTATGTAACAGCTACGGCATGACATAATGCTATGTAACAGCTACTGCATGACATAATGCTATGTATCAGCTACGGCATGACATAATGCTATGTAACAGCTACAGCATGACATAATGCTATGTAACAGCTACGGCATGACATAATGCTATGTAACAGCTACGGCATGACATAATGCTATGTAACAGCTACGGCATGACATAATGCTATGTAACAGCTACGGCATGACATAATGCTATGTAACAGCTACGGCATGACATAATGCTATGTAACAGCTACGGCATGACATAATGCTATGTATCAGCTACGGCATGTATAATGCTATGTAACAGCTACAGCATGACATAATGCTATGTAACAGCTACGGCATGACATAATGCTATGTATCAGCTACGGCATGACATAATACTATGTAACAGCTACGGCATGACATAATACTATGTAACAGCTACGGCATGACATAATGCTTGCATCAGCTACGGCATGACATAATGCTATGTAACAGCTACTGGCATGACATAATGCTATGTAACAGCTACGGCATGACATAATGCTATGTAACAGCTACGGCATGACATAATGCTATGTAACAGCTACGGCATGACATAATGCTATGTAACAGCTACGGCATGACATAATGCTATGTAACAGCTACAGCATGACATAATGCTATGTAACAGCTACGGCATGACATAATGCTATGTAACAGCTACAGCATGACATAATGCTATGTAACAGCTACGGCATGACATAATGCTATGTAACAGCTCAATGCATGACATAATGCTATGTAACAGCTACGGCATGACATAATGCCATGTAACAGCTACGGCATGACATAATACTATGTAACAGCTACGGCATGACATAATGCTATGTAACAGCTACGGCATGACATAATGCTATGTAACAGCTACGGCATGACATAATGCTATGTAACAGCTACGGCATGACACTAATGCTATGTAACAGCTACGCATGACATAATGCTATGTAACAGCTACGGCATGACATAATGCTATGTAACAGCTACGGCATGACATAATGCTATGTAACAGCTACGGCATGACATAATGCTATGCAACAGCTACGGCATGACATAATGCTATGTAACAGCTACGGCATGACATAATGCTATGTAACAGCTACGGCATGACATAATGCTATGTAACAGCTACGGCATGACATAATGCTATGTAACAGCTACGCATGACATAATGCTATGTAACAGCTCACGTACATGACATAATGCTATGTATCAGCTACGGCATGACATAATGCTATGTAACAGCTTGCATGACATAATGCTATGTAACAGCTACGGCACACATAATGCTATGTAACAGCTACGGCATGACATAATGCTATGTAACAGCTCACGGCATGACATAATGCTATGTAACAGCTACGGCATGACATAATGCTAATGTAACAGCTACGGCATGACATAATGCTACGTAATAAACAGCTATGGCTGCATAATGCTATGTATCAGCTACGCATGACATAATGCTATGTAACAGCTACGGCATGACATAATGCTATGTAACAGCTCGGCAGGCATGACATAATGCTATGTAATAGCTACGGCATGACATAATGCTATGTAACAGCTACGGCATGACATAATGCTATGTAACAGCTAAGGCATGGCATGACATATATGCATCAGCTACGGCATGACATAATGCTATGTATCAGCTACGGCACGACATAATGCTATGTAACAGCTACGGCATGACATAATGCTATGTATCAGCTACGGCATGACATAATGCTATGTAACAGCTACAGCATGACATAATGCTATGTAACAGCTACCATGACATAATGCTATGTATCAGCTACGGCATGACATAATGCTATGTAACAGCTACGGCATGACATAATACTATATAACAGCTACGGCATGACATAATGCTATGTAACAGCTACGGCATGATATAATGCTATGTACCAGCTACTGCATGACATAATGCTATGTAACAGCTACGGCATGACATAATGCTATGTAACAGCTACGGCATGACATAATGCTATGTAACAGCTACGGCATGACATAATGCTATGTAACAGCTACGTTATGACATAATGCTAACAGCTACGGCATGACATAATGCTATGTATCAGCTACGGCATGACATAATGCTATGTAACAGCTACAGCATGACATAATGCTATGTAACAGCTACGGCACGACATAATGCTATTAATCAGCTACGGCATGACATAATGCTATGTAACAGCTACGGCATGACATAATGCTATGTAACAGCTACGGCATGACATAATGCTATGTAACAGCTACGGCATGACATAATGCTATGTAACAGCTACGGCATGACATATTGCTATGTAACAGCTACGGCGATGACATAATGCTATGTAACAGCTACGGCATGACATAATGCTATGTAACAGCTACGGCATGACATAATGCTATGTAACAGCCTACGGCATGACATAATGCTATGTAACAGCTATGGCATGACATAATGCTATGTATCAGCTACGGCATGACATAATGCTATGTAACAGCTACGGCATGACATAATGCTATGTAACAGCTACGGCATGACATAATGCTATGTAACAGCTACGGCATGACATAATGCTATGTAACAGCTACGGCATGACATAGTGCCATGTATCAGCTCTGGCATGACATAATGCTATGTACAGCTACGGCATGACATAATGCTATGTAACAGCTACGGCATGACATAATGCTATGTAACAGCTACGGCATGACATAATGCTATGTAACAGCTACGGCACGGCATAATGCTATGTAACAGCTACGGCATGGCATAATGCTATGTATCAGCTACGAGGCATGACATAATGCTATATAGCAGCTGCATGACATAATGCTATGTACAGCTAATGCATGACATAATGCTATGTAACAGCTACGGCATGACATAATGCTATGTAACAGCTACGGCATGACATAATGCTATGTAACAGCTACGGCAGGCATGACATAATGCTGCGTAACAGCTACGGCATGACATAATGCTATGTATCAGCTACGGCATGACATAATGCTATGTAACAGCTACGGCATGACATAATGCTATGTAACAGCTACGGCATGACATAATGCTATGTAACAGCTACGGCATGACATAATGCTATGTAACAGCTACGACATGGCATAATGCTATGTCAATCAATTCAATCAATTTTATTTATATAGCCCTTCTTACATCAGCTAATATCTCAAGGTGCTGTACAGCAACCCAGCCTAAACCCCAGCTAGTAATGCTGGTGTAGAAGCACGGTGGCTAGGAAAACTCCCTAGAAAAGCCAAAACCTAGGAAGAAACCTAGAGAGGAACCAGGCTATGAGGGGTGGCCAGTCCTCTTCTGGCTGTGCCGGGTGGAGATTATAACAGAACCATGCCAAGATGTTCAAAAATGTTCATAAGTGACAAGCATGGTCAAATAATAATCAGGAATAAATCTCAGTTGGCTTTTCATAGCGATCATTAAGAGTTGAAAACAGCAGGTCTGGGACAGGTAGGGGTTCCATAACCGCAGGCAGAACAGTTGAAACTGGAATAGCAGCAAGGCCAGGCGGACTGGGGACAGCAAGGGAGTCACCACGGCCGGTAGTCCCGATTATGGTCCTAGGGCTCAGGTCTCTCAGTTGGCTTTTTCTTTTTTTTTGAAACAGCCGCTTAAGGCGCGACGACAATGCTATGTCAGCTGCCTGACATAACGCTATGTAACAGCTACGGCATGACATAATGCTATGTATCAGCTACGACATGACTATGCTATGCAATAGCTACGGCATGACACAATGCTATGTACGCAGCTACGGCATGACATAATGCTATCGTAACAGCTACGGCATGACATAATGCTATGTAACAGCTATGGCATGGCATAATGCTATATAACAGCTACTACGGCACAATGCTATGTAACAGCTACGGCATGACATAATGCTATGTAACAGCTACGGCATGACATAATGCTATGTAACAGCTACGGCATGACATAATGCTATGTAACAGCCACGCATGACATACATGCATGTGTATATAACAGCATACTGACATACGACCCTAATGCTATGTAACAGCTACACGGGCATGACATAATGCTATGTAACAGCTACGGCATGACATAATGCTATGTAACAGCTACGGCATGACATAATGCTATGTAACAGCTACGGCATGACATAATGCTATGTATCAGCTACGGCATGACATAATGCTATGTAACAGCTACGGCATGACATAATGCTATGTATCAGCTACGGCATGACATAATGCTATGTATCAGCTCACGGCATGACATAATGCTATGTAACAGCTACGGCAGGCACGACTACAATGCTATGTAACAGCTACGGCATGGCATAATGCTATGTAACAGCTACGGCATGACATGATGCTATGTAACAGCTACGGCATGGCATAATGCTATGTATCAGCTACGGCATGACATAATGCTATGTAACAGCTACGGCATGACATAATGCTATGTAACAGCTACGGCATGACATAATGCTATGCAACAGCTACGGCATGACATAATGCTATGTAACAGCTACGGCATGACATAATGCTGTATCAGCTACGGCATGACATAATGCTGTGTAACAGCTACGGCACGACATAATGCTATGCTCAGCTATGCAGACATAATGCTATGTATCAGCCACGGCATGACATAATGCTATGTAACAGCTACGGCACGACATAATGCTATGTAACAGCTCACGGCAGGCATGACATAATGCTATGTAACAGCTACGGCAGCATGACATAATGCTATAATAACAGCTGACATGGCATAATGCTATATAACAGCTACGGCATGACATAATACTATGTAACAGCTACGGCATGGCATAATGCTATGTAACAGCTACGGCAGGCATGACATAATGCTATGTAACAGCTACGCATGACATAATGCTATGTATCAAGCCACTGGCATGACTAATGCTATGTAACAGCTCACGGCATGACAATAATGCTATGTAACAGCTCACGGCTGGCATAATACTATGTAACAGCTACGGCATGACATAATGCTATGTAACAGCTACGGTATGGCACAATGCTATGTAACAGCTCAGCGGCAGGCATGACATAATGCTATGTAACATCTACGGCATGACATAATGCTATGTATCAGCTACGGCATGACATAATGCTATGTAACAGCACGGCATGACATAATGCTATGTAACAGCTACGGCATGACATAATGCTATGTAATAGCTACGGCATGACATAATGCTATGTAACAGCTACGGCGACATAATGCTATGTAACAGCTACGGCAGGCATGACATAATGCTATGTAACAGCTACGGCATGACATAATGCTATGTATCAGCTACTGGCATGACATGCTATGTAACAGCCACTGCATGACATAATGCTATGTAACAGCTACGGCATGACATAATGCTATGTAACAGCTACGGCATGACATAATGCTGTTTAACAGCTACGACATAATGCTATTAACAGCTGCATGGCATAGCTGGCATAACGCTACGGCATGGCATAATGCTATGTAACAGCTACGGCATGGCATAATGCTATAACAGCTACGGCATGACATAATGCTATGTATCAGCTACGGCTGCGACATAATGCTATCTATCAGCTACGGCATGACATAATGCTCATGTAACAGCTAACGGCATGACATAATGCTATGTAACAGCTACTGCATGACATAATGCTTGTATCAGCTACGGCATGACATAATGCTATGCAACAGCTACAGCATGACATAATGCTATGTAACAGCTACGGCATGACATAATGCTATGTAACAGCTACTGGCAT
Source organism: Coregonus clupeaformis (assembly GCF_020615455.1). Taxonomy (NCBI): domain Eukaryota; kingdom Metazoa; phylum Chordata; class Actinopteri; order Salmoniformes; family Salmonidae; genus Coregonus; species Coregonus clupeaformis. Next base: position 62,188,788 of record NC_059199.1, on the reverse strand, counting down.
GACATAATGCTATGTAACAGCTACGGCATGACACAATGCTATGTAACAGCTACGGCACGACATAATGCTATGTAACAGCTACGGCATGACATAATGCTATGTAACAGCTACGCACGACATAATGCTATGTATCAGCTACGGCATGATATAATGCTATGTAACAGCTACAGCATGACATAATGCTATGTAACAGCTACGACATGACATAATGCTATGTTCAGCTACGGCATGACATAATCCATGTAACAGCTCACGCATGACATAATACTATGCAACAGCTACGGCATGACATAATGCTATGTATCAGCTACAGCATGACATAATGCTATGTAACAGCTACGGCATGACATAATGCTATGTAACAGCTACGGCATGACATAATGCTATGTAACAGCTCGCGCATGACATAATACTCATGTAACAGCTACAGCATGACATAATGCTATGTAACAGCTACGGCATGACATAATGCTATGTAACAGCTACGGCATGACATAATGCTATGTAACAGCTACGGCATGACATAATACTATGCCAACAGCTACAGCACGACATAATGCTATGTAACAGCTCTGCGGCATAATGCTATGTAACAGCTACGGCATGACAGAATGCGTATGTAACAGCTACGGCACGACATAATGCTATGTAACAGCTACGCATGACACAATGCTATGTAACAGCTCACGGCACGACACAATGCTATGTAATAGCTACGGCATGACATAATGCTATGTAACAGCTACGGCATGACATAATGCTGTCGTAACAGCTACGGCCAGGCATGACATAATGCTATGTAATAGCCACGCGACATAATGCCATGTATCAGCTTCGCATGACATAATGCTCTAACAGCTGACATGACATGCATAACAACTGCATGACATAATGCTATGTACATAGCTAACGGCATGACATAATGCTATGTAACAGCTCCGGCATGACATAATGCTATTTAACAGCTCAGCATGCATGACATAATGCTATGTAACAGCTACGGCATGGCATAATGCTATGTAACAGCTACGGCACGGCATAATGCTATGTAACAGCTACGGCATGGCATAATGCTATGTAACAGCTACTGGCATGACATAATGCTATGTATCAGCTACGGCATGACATAATGCTATGTATCAGCTACGGCATGACATAATGCTATGTAACAGCTACGACGCATGACATAATGCTATGTAACAGCTACTGCATGACATAATGCTATGTATCAGCTACGGCATGACATAATGCTATGTAACAGCTACAGCATGACATAATGCTATGTAACAGCTACGGCATGACATAATGCTATGTAACAGCTACGGCATGACATAATGCTATGTAACAGCTACTGGCATGACATAATGCTATGTAACAGCTACGGCATGACATAATGCTATGTAACAGCTACGGCATGACATAATGCTATGTAACAGCTACGGCATGACATAATGCTATGTCATCAGCTACGACATGATATAATGCTATGTAACAGCTACAGCATGACATAATGCTATGTAACAGCTACGGCATGACATAATGCTATGTATCAGCTACGGCATGACATAATACTATGTAACAGCTACGAGCATGACATAATACTATGTAACAGCTACGGCATGACATAATGCTATGTATCAGCTACAGCATGACATAATGCTATGTAACAGCTACGGCATGACATAATGCTATGTAACAGCTACGGCATGACATAATGCTATGTAACAGCTACGACATGACATAATACTATGTAACAGCTACAGCATGACATAATGCTATGCAACAGCTACGGCATGACATAATGCTATGTAACAGCTACGGCACGACATAATGCTATGTAACAGCTACGGCATGACATAATACTATGTAACAGCTACAGCATGACATAATGCTATGTAACAGCTACGGCATGACATAATGCTATGTAACAGCTACGGCATGACATAATGCTATGTAACAGCTACGGCATGACATAATGCTATGTATCAGCTACGGCATGACATAATACTATGTAACAGCTACGGCACGACATAATACTATGTAACAGCTACGGCATGACATAATGCTATGTATCAGCTACAGCATGACATAATGCTATGTAACAGCTACGGCATGACATAATGCTATGTAACAGCTACGGCATGACATAATGCTATGTAACAGCTACGGCATGACATAATGCTATGTAACAGCTACGGCATGACATAATGCTATGTAACAGCTACGGCAGGCATGACATAATGCTAATGTAACAGCTACTGGCAGGCATGACATAATGCTATGTAACAGCTACGGCATGGCATAATGCTATGTAACAGCTACGGCATGACATAATACTATGTAACAGCTACGGCATGGCATAATGCTATGTAACAGCTACGGCAGGCATGACATAATGCTATGTAACAGCTACGGCATGACATAATGCTATGTATCAGCTACGGCATGACATAATGCTATGTAACAGCTACGGCATGACATAATGCTATGTAACAGCTACGGCATGGCATAATACTATGTAACAGCTACGGCATGACATAATGCTATGTAACAGCTACGGCATGGCACAATGCTATGTAACAGCTACGGCAGGCATGACATAATGCTATGTAACATCTACGGCATGACATAATGCTATGTATCAGCTACTGGCATGACATAATGCTATGTAACAGCTACGGCATGACATAATGCTATGTAACAGCTACGGCATGACACAATGCTATGTAATAGCTACGGCATGACATAATGCTATGTAACAGCTACGGCATGACATAATGCTATGTAACAGCTACGGCAGGCATGACATAATGCTATGTAATAGCTACGGCACGACATAATGCTATGTATCAGCTACGGCATGACATAATGCTATGTAACAGCTACGGCATGACATAATGCTATGTAACAGCTACGGCATGACATAATGCTATGTAATAGCTACGGCATGACATAATGCTATGTAACAGCTACGGCATGACATAATGCTATTTAACAGCTACGGCATGCATGACATAATGCTATGTAACAGCTACGGCATGGCATAATGCTATGTAACAGCTACGGGCATGGCATAATGCTATGTAACAGCTACGGCATGGCATAATGCTATGTAACAGCTACGGCATGACATAATGCTATGTATCAGCTACGGCATGACATAATGCTATGTATCAGCTACGGCATGACATAATGCTATGTAACAGCTACGGCATGACATAATGCTATGTAACAGCTACTGCATGACATAATGCTATGTATCAGCTACGGCATGACATAATGCTATGTAACAGCTACAGCATGACATAATGCTATGTAACAGCTACGGCATGACATAATGCTATGTAACAGCTACGGCACGACATAATGCTATGTAACAGCTACGGCATGACATAATGCTATGTAACAGCTACGGCGCATGACATAATGCTATGTAACAGCTACGGCATGACATAATGCTATGTAACAGCTACGGCATGACATAATGCTATGTATCAGCTACGGCACGATATAATGCTATGTAACAGCTACAGCATGACATAATGCTATGTAACAGCTACGGCATGACATAATGCTATGTATCAGCTACGGCATGACATAATACTATGTAACAGCTACGGCATGACATAATACTATGTAACAGCTACGGCATGACATAATGCTATGTATCAGCTACAGCATGACATAATGCTATGTAACAGCTACGGCATGACATAATGCTATGTAACAGCTACGGCATGACATAATGCTATGTAACAGCTACGGCATGACATAATACTATGTAACAGCTACAGCATGACATAATGCTATGTAACAGCTACGGCATGACATAATGCTATGTAACAGCTACGGCATGACATAATGCTATGTAACAGCTACGGCATGACATAATACTATGTAACAGCTACAGCATGACATAATGCTATGTAACAGCTACGGCATGACATAATGCTATGTAACAGCTACGGCACGACATAATGCTATGTAACAGCTACGGCATGACATAATGCTATGTATCAGCTACGGCATGACATAATACTATGTAACAGCTACGGCATGACATAATACTATGTAACAGCTACGGCATGACATAATGCTATGTATCAGCTACAGCATGACATAATGCTATGTAACAGCTACGGCATGACATAATGCTATGTAATAGCTACGGCATGACATAATGCTATGTAACAGCTACGGCATGACATAATGCTATGTAACAGCTACGGCATGACATAATGCTATGTAACAGCTACGGCATGACATAATACTATGTAACAGCTACGGCATGACATAATGCTATGTAACAGCTACGGCATGACATAATGCTATGTAACAGCTACGGCATGACATAATGCTATGTAACAGCTACGGCATGACATAATGCTATGTAACAGCTACGGCATAACATAATGCTATGTAACAGCTACGGCATGACATAATGCTATGTATCAGCTACGGCATGACATAATGCTATGTATCAGCTACGGCATAACATAATGCTATGTAACAGCTACGGCATAACATAATGCTATGTAACAGCTACGGCATGACATAATGCTATGTAACAGCTACGGCATGGCATAATGCTATGTAATAGCTACGGCATGACATAATGCTATGTAACAGCTACGGCATGACATAATGCTATGTAACAGCTACGGCATGACATAATGCTATGTAACAGCTATGGCATGGCATAATGCTATGTATCAGCTACGGCATGACATAATGCTATGTAACAGCTACGGCATGACATAATGCTATGTAACAGCTACGGCAGGCATGACATAATGCTATGTAATAGCTACGGCATGACATAATGCTATGTAACAGCTACGGCATGACATAATGCTATGTAACAGCTAAGGCATGCATGACATAATGCTATGTATCAGCTACGGCATGACATAATGCTATGTAACAGCTACGGCATGACATAATGCTATGTATCAGCTACGGCATGACATAATGCTATGTAACAGCTACGGCATGCATGACATAATGCTATGTAACACGCTACCTTTAACAAGCAAGTAAGCATTAGTTAGCAGGACTTGTTGTTCACTAGTTTACTCCAAGTAGGGAAAGGGTGGAGGGGTTGGAAAGTAATAAAGGGGAATATATGTATATATATATTTTAAAGGTTATGTATATGTATGTATGTATGTATGTATGTATGTATGTGTGTATGTATGTGTGTGTGTGTGTGTGTGTGTGTGTATTTGTGTATGTGTATGTGTATGTACAGTGAGGGAAAAAAATATTTGATCCCCTGCTGATTTTGTACGTTTGCCCACTGACAAAGACATGATGTCACGCCCTGGCTCTGGGGACTCTAAATGTTGAGCCAGGGTGTGGATTTTCTATGTTTAGTTTCACGGGGTAGCTTCTATGTTGTGTTTTCTATGTTTTGGGTTTTGTTCTAGATCATATAGATCTATGTTGGTCAGGGTGGTTCCCAATCAGAGGCAGCTGTTGCTCGTTGTCTCTGATTGGGAGCCATACTTAGGTAGGCTGTTTTCAGCTATTCTTTGTGGGATCTTGTTCTGATTTGGTTTGTGTTATACCGTAGACGTCACGTTATCGTTGTTGTTTTGATCGTGTGATCATTCTAAATAAATAATATGTTCACCTTCAACGCTGCGCCTTGGTCCGCTTCATCATGTGTCAACGATCGTGACACATGATCAGTCTATAATTTTAATGGTAGGTTTATGTGAACAGTGAGAGACAGAATAACAACAAAATAATCCAGAAAAACGCATGTCAAAAATGTTTTAAATTGATTTGCATTTTAATGAGGGAAATAAGTATTTGACCCCTCTGCAAAACATGACTTAGTACTTGGTGGCAAAACCCTTGTTGGCAATCACAGAGGTCAGACGTTTCTTGTAGTTGGCCACCAGGTTTGCACACATCTCAGGAGGGATTTTGTCCCACTTCTCTTTGCAGATCTTCTCCAAGTCATTAAGGTTTCGGGGCTGATGTTTGGCAACTTGAACCTTCAGCTCCCTCCACAGATTTTCTATGGGATTAAGGTCTGGAGACTGGCTAGGCCACTCCAAGACCTTAATGTGCTTCTTCTTGAGCCACTCCTTTGTTGCCTTGGCTGTGTGTTTTGGGTCATTGTCATGCTGGAATACCCATCCATGACCCATTTTCAATGCCCTGGCTGAGGGAAGGAGGTTCTCACCCAAGATTTGACGGTACATGGCCCCGTCCATCGTCCCTTTGATGCGGTGAAGTTGTCCTGTCCCCTTAGCAGAAAAACAACCCCAAAGCATAATGTTTCCACCTCCATGTTTGACGGTGGGGATGGTGTTCTTGGGGTCATAGGCAGCATTCCTCCTCCTCCAAACACGGCGAGTTGAGTTGATGCCAAAGAGCTCCATTTTGGTCTCATCTGACCACAACACTTTCACCCAGACAGGTGTCTTTTATACAGGTAACAAACTGAGATTAGGAGCACTCCCTTTAAGAGTGTGCTCCTAATCTCAGCTCGTTACCTGTATAAAAGACACCTGGGAGCCAGAAATCTTTCTGATTGAGAGGGGGTCAAATACTTACTTCCCTCATTTAAATGCAAATCAATTTATAACATTTTTGACATGCGTTTTTCTGGATTTTTGTTTTGTTATTCTGTCTCTCACTGTTCAAATAAGCATACCATTAAAATGGTAGACTGATCATTTCTTTGTCAGTGGGCAAACGTACAAAATCAGCAGGGGATCAAATACTTTTTTCCCTCACTGTAAATGTATATATATATATGTGTATGTGTGTGTGTATATATATATATATATAACATGGGGGATTGGAAGTGATGCAGACAATTACATTGATGGAAGTTACAATCTATCTGCAATATTAAAGCTGATCTATCCCCCCAAAAAAAAAAGCATTAGTTAGCATGGTGCTCCTAACCGCTTCCTACTAGAAATGTGCAGAAAAGCTCCCAAAACTTGGCTTGTGTCCCAAACGGTACCCTATTCCCAAAGGACTCTGGTCTAAAGTAGTGCACTATATAAGGAATAGGGTGTCATTCTCTAGTCTAAAGTAGTGCACTATATAGGGAATAGGGTGCCATTCTCTGGTCTAAAGTAGTGCACTATATAGGGAATAGGGTACCATTCTCTGGTCTAAAGTAGTGCACTATCTAGGGAATAGGGTGCCATTCTCTGGTCTAAAGTAGTGCACTATATAGGGAATAGGGTGTCATTCTCTGGTCTAAAGTAGTGCACTATATAGGGAATAGGGTGCCATTCTCTGGTCTAAAGTAGTGCACTATCTAGGGAATAGGGTGCCATTCTCTGGTCTAAAGTAGTGCACTATCTAGGGAATAGGGTGTCATTCTCTGGTCTAAAGTAGTGCACTATATAGGGAATAGGGTGCCATTCTCTGGTCTAAAGTAGTGCACTATATAGGGAATAGGGTGCCATTCTCTGGTCTAAAGTAGTGCACTATCTAGGGAATAGGGTGCCATTATCTGGTCTAAAGTAGTACACTATATAGGGAATAGGGTGCCATTCTCTGGTCTAAAGTAGTGCACTATATAGGGAATAGGGTGCCATTCTCTGGTCTAAAGTAGTGCACTATATAAGGAATAGGGTGCCATTCTCTGGTCTAAAGTAGTGCACTATATAGGTAATAGGGTGCCATTCTCTGGTCTAAAGTAGTGCACTATATAGGGAATAGGGTGTCATTCTCTGGTCTAAAGTAGTGCACTATATAGGGAATAGGGTGCCATTCTCTGGTCTAAAGTAGTGCACTATATAGGGAATAGGGTGTCATTCTCTGGTCTAAAGTAGTGCACTATATAGGGAATAGGGTGCCATTCCTCTGGTCTAAAGTAGTGCACTATATAGGGAATAGGGTGCTCTGGTCTAATGTAGTGCACTATATAGGGAATAGGGTGCCATTCTCTGGTCTAAAGTAGTGCACTATATAGGGAATAGGGTGCCATTCTCTGGTCTAAAGTAGTGCACTATATAGGGAATAGGGTGTCATTCTCTGGTCTAAAGTAGCGCACTATATAGGGAATAGGGTGTCATTCTCTGGTCTAAAGTAGTGCACTATATGGGAATAGGGTTCCATTCTCTGGTCTAAAGTAGTGCACTATATAGGGACTAGGGTGTCATTCTCTGGTCTAAAGTAGTGCACTATATAGGGAATAGGTGCCATTCTCTGGTCTAAAGTAGTGCACTATATAGGGAATAGGGTTCCATTCTCTGGTCTAAAGTAGTGCACTATATAGGGAATAGGGTGCCATTCTCTGGTCTAAAGTAGTGCACTATATAGGAATAGGGTTCCATTCTCTGGTCTAAAGTAGTGCACTATATAGGGAATAGGGTGCCATTCTCTGGTCTAAAGTAGTGCACTATATAGGGAATAGGGTGCCATTCTCTGGTCTAAAGTAGTGCACTATATAGGGAATAGGGTGCCATTCTCTGGTCTAAAGTAGTGCACTATATAGGGAATAGGGTGCCATTCTCTGGTCTAAAGTAGCGCACTATATAGGGAATAGGGTGCCATTTGAGACACACCCTAGTTCATTCATATTCATGACCTATGTGTGTCTGTTCCTGACAGTGATCACAGCACTGAGACCATTCAAACAGCTCACAGATTGTTGCATCATGGAAAACACAGTGAGTTCAGGCCAGAGGCAACAAGGTCCTCACACACTGAACAAACTAATGAAGTATGGATGGATCATTACCTAGTAATGGCCTTGGTTAGTATGGATGGATCATTACCTAGTAATGGCCTTGGTAAGTATGGATGGATCATTACCTAGTAATGGCCTTGGTAAGTATGGATGGATCATTACCTAGTAATGGCCTTGGTAAGTATGGATGGATCATTACCTAGTAATGGCCTTGGTAAGTATGGATGGATCATTACCTAGTAATGGCCTTGGTTAGTATGGATGGATCATTACCTAGTAATGGCCTTGGTAAATATGGATGGATCATTACCTAGTAATGGCCTTGGTAAGTATGGATGGATCATTACCTAGTAATGGCCTTGGTAAGTATGGATGGATCATTACCTAGTAATGGCCTTGGTTAGTATGGATGGATCATTACCTAGTAATGGCCTTGGTAAGTATGGATGGATCATTACCTTGTAATGGCCTTGGTAAGTATGGATGGATCATTACCTAGTAATGGCCTTGGTAAGTATGGATGGATCATTACCTAGTAATGGCCGTGGTAAGTATGGATGGATTAGTCAAAAGCATGCACCCAAGTTTCCACCAACCCCCTTTCCTTCTCTAGGCTCACACACAGACAGACGTACTACAGTATCCAGTACATCACTTCACACCCAGACTCGTCCAAGCCAAACACACATTCACTCACACACTGTGCTATGTTTAGTCATATTAATAACAGAGCTTGGGAGGTGGACAAGTTAATGATCTGAGGCTTCATGGGATGCGTCCCAAATGGCACCCTATTCCCTACACAGGGCCCATAGGGTTCTGGTCAAAAGCAGTGCACTAAATACACTGAGTGGACAAAACATTAGGAACACCTTCCTGATTTTGAGTTGCACCCCCTTTTACCCTCAGAACAGCCTCAATTCGTCGGGGCATGGACTCTACAAGGTGTCGAAACGCGTTCCACAGGGATGCTGGCCCATGTTGACTCCAATGCTTCCCACAGTTGTGTCAAGTTGGCTGGATGTCCTTTGGGTGGTGGACCATTCTTGATACACACGGGAAACTGTTGAGCAGTGTTTCCGTTCTTGACTCAAACCAGTGCACCTGGCACCTACTACCGTACCCCGTTCAAAAGGCACTTTAATTTGTTGTCTTGCCCAGTCACCTTGTGAATGACACACATACACAATCCATGTCTCAATTGTCCCAAGGCTTATAAATCCTTCTTTAACCTGTCTCCTCCCCTTCATCTACACTGATTGAAGTGGATTTAACAGGTGACATCAATAAGGGATCATAGCTTTCACCTGGATTCACCTGGTCAGTCTGTCATGGAAAGAACAGGTGTTAATGTTTTGTCCACTCAGTGTATAGATAGGGTGCCATTTGAAACCCAAGAAAGACCATGTAAAGTATTGAGTTTTAACAGCGGCTAACATTGTGGTCTGTCAGAGAGAAAGGCTGCTAACAGCCCTGGTGCATAGTGACAGAAAGAGAGTAATCTCCATGTGGCGTGGGTAGAGACCTTACCTCTCCTCTGGCAGGTCAAGCTGTCATCTAGGTCAAATGTCTGGTGGGTCAGCCTGCCTGCCTGCCTGCCTGCCTGCCTGCCTGCCTGCCTGCCTGCCTGCCTGCCTGCCTGGGTGTGTGTGTGTGTGTGTGTGTGTGTGTGTGTCTATGTATCTATGTATCTGGCCTGGCAGCAGTGTTGCAATGTCAGCCATCCACCCAATGTCAACGTCTAGCTTGCTAATATTATCTCTGTGCAAGGCTGGCTGTGTACACAAAGTCTCGGTACATGATCTCCAACTTTCTCTGAGCGCCTCCCTCCCTCCCTCCCTCCCTCCCTCCCTCCCTCCCTCCCTCCCTCCCTCCCCCCTCCCTCCCTCCCTCCCTCCCTCCCTCCCTCCCTCCCTCCGTGCAGTGGAGTGACCCTTTTGCGGCCGTATTGCTATCAGAGAGACTCGAGCAGAGCGACTCCAGCTTCTCACACAATACAACACAACACAACACACAGAGGACTCAGGCTACTTAGGCTGTCTGTCTGCTTTCATTCATTCACTTTTCCCTTGCTATCAAAGGTCACTGGGAAGGAAGCGTTGCTGTTGAAAGTAACTGCTGTTGAAACTCTGCATGGAACAGTTCTATTAAGAGAGGAGAGAACTATGGGAAAAGGAGATGTTCTTACAGTAAAGACATTGAGGAGTAGGGAGGAGGTGGTGATAGCACATGACCAATAAACTCTGAAACGATTTATATGAAGGAATTCTGAATGTAGTAGACAACAGTACTGTGAATAGGTGACCGTGAAAAACAATAAACATTGTATTTGGCCAATAACCCCAATTACACCGTGAAACCAAAGTCTTCTTCCTCATCCGACTAAAGGTACAGAGTTGGGTAACACTTGACTTAAAGCTTGCGGTTATAAATCTTGGTTACCCAGAAGTAAAACGATCGCAAAGTTGTCACTTTCCGTTTAACTTCTGGGGGGAATGTGTTGTGAAGGAAAACCACAGACAGTACAGTATGAAGGCTAAAACTGCTTCTCCAATAGAAATCCCTGATCACACCTGTATGCTACGTCATGGCAACATTGGCTAGCTAAACTCATGCGTAGAAACACGTCATCGGGTCTAACGGTCGTCCCGCTCCGAACTGTGCAGGCCGTCAAATCAAAGGCATTCCTTCGATATAAAGTTGTTTTTGACTAAAATGAAAACATGTCTGTTTGTCACTTTCACGAGGTTGGAGTAATAATATGTTCAACTACTTAAGACATTGGCTCCAATCTAGGTTGTGCCTTTAGATTTCAGGAAAATTAACAACTAAGGAATAATTTTTCACTTCTCGTATTGACTTCTCAAACCCCAGCCTGGTCTGTTTCGTAAGCGTTCCCTGAAGTCTTGCGATGTTGCCCCTCTGGGTTTAGAAACTCTGTGAGGAACCTCTTGGCCAAACCCCTCCCTTCCATCCCGCATAGTAGGTGGCTGGAGGCCAATATACCACAGAAGAAGAAGAAGAACCCCCTCCCTTCCGCTAATTTACATTTAAGTAATTAAGCAGACACTAGGACTGGCAGTGGAGCGGTTGATATGACTGGCAGTGGAGCGGTTGATAGGACTGGCAGTGGAGCGGTTGATAGGACTGGCAGTGGAGCAGTTGATAGGACTGGCAGTGGAGCGGTTGATAGGACTGGCAGTGGAGTGGTTGGTTGATAGGACTGGCATTGGAGCGGTTGATATGACTGGCAGTGGAGCGGTTGATAGGACTGGCAGTGGAGCGGTTGATAGGACTGGCAGTGGAGCGGTTGATAGGACTGGCAGTGGAGCAGTTGGTTGATAGGACTGGCAGTGGAGCGGTTGATAGGACTGGCAGTGGAGCGGTTGATAGGACTGGCAGTGGAGCGGTTGATAGGACTGGCAGTGGAGTGGTTGGTTGATAGGACTGGCAGTGGAGTGGTTGGTTGATAGGACTGGCAGTGGAGCGGTTGATAGGACTGGCAGTGGAGCGGTTGGTTGATAGGACTGGCAGTGGAGCGGTTGATAGGACTGGCAGTGGAGCGGTTGATAGGACTGGCAGTGGAGTGGTTGATAGGACTGGCAGTGGAGCGGTTGATAGGACTGGCAGTGGAGCGGTTGATAGGACTGGCAGTGGAGTGGTTGGTTGATAGGACTGGCAGTGGAGTGGTTGATAGGACTGGCAGTGGAGTGGTTGGTTGATAGGACTGGCAGTGGAGTGGTTGGTTGATAGGACTGGCAGTGGAGCGGTTGATAGGACTGGCAGTGGAGCGGTTGGTTGATAGGACTGGCAGTGGAGCAGTTGATAGGACTGGCAGTGGAGCGGTTGGTTGATAGGACTGGCAGTGGAGCGGTTGGTTGATAGGACTGGCAGTGGAGCGGTTGATAGGACTGGCAGTGGAGCGGTTGGTTGATAGGACTGGCAGTGGAGCGGTTGGTTGATAGGACTGGCAGTGGAGCGGTTGATAGGACTGGCAGTGGAGCAGTTGGTTGATAGGACTGGCAGTGGAGCGGTTGATAGGACTGGCAGTGGAGCGGTTGATAGGACTGGCAGTGGAGCGGTTGATAGGACTGGCAGTGGAGTGGTTGGTTGATAGGACTGGCAGTGGAGTGGTTGGTTGATAGGACTGGCAGTGGAGCGGTTGATAGGACTGGCAGTGGAGCGGTTGGTTGATATGACTGGCAGTGGAGCGGTTGGTTGATAGGACTGGCAGTGGAGCGGTTGATAGGACTGGCAGTGGAGCGGTTGGTTGATAGGACTGGCAGTGGAGCGGTTGATAGGACTGGCAGTGGAGCGGTTGATAGGACTGGCAGTGGAGCGGTTGATATGACTGGCATTGGAGCGGTTGATAGGACTGGCAGTGGAGCGGTTGATAGGACTGGCAGTGGAGCAGTTGATAGGACTGGCAGTGGAGCGGTTGATAGGACTGGCAGTGGAGTGGTTGGTTGATAGGACTGGCACTGGAGCGGTTGATATGACTGGCAGTGGAGCGGTTGATAGGACTGGCAGTGGAGCGGTTGATAGGACTGGCAGTGGAGCGGTTGATAGGACTGGCAGTGGAGCAGTTGGTTGATAGGACTGGCAGTGGAGCGGTTGATAGGACTGGCAGTGGAAACATGAAAACCTCTTGGCCAAACCCCTCCCTTCCATCCTGCGTAGTAGGTGGCTGGAGGCCAATATACCACAGAAGAAGAAGAAGAACCCCCTCCCTTCCGCTAATTTACATTTAAGTAATTTAGCAGACACTAGGACTGGCAGTGGAGCGGTTGATAGGACTGGCAGTGGAGCAGTTGATAGGACTGGCAGTGGAGCGGTTGATAGGACTGGCAGTGGAGTGGTTGGTTGATAGGACTGGAGTGGAGCGGTTGGTTGATAGGAATGGCAGTGGAGCGGTTGGTTGATAGGACTGGCAGTGGAGCGGTTGGTTGATAGGACTGGCAGTGGAGCGGTTGGTTGATAGGACTGGCAGTGGAGCGGTTGATAGGACTGGCAGTGGAGCGGTTGATAGGACTGGCAGTGGAGCGGTTGATAGGACTGGCAGTGGAGCGGTTGATAGGACTGGCAGTGGAGCGGTTGATAGGACTGGCAGTGGAGCGGTTGATAGGACTGGCAGTGGAGTGGTTGATAGGTTGATAGGACTGGCAGTGGAGTTGTTGATAGGACTGGCAGTGGAGCGGTTGATAGGACTGGCAGTGGAGCGGTTGATAGGACTGGCAGTGGAGCGGTTGGTTGATAGGACTGGCAGTGGAGCGGTTGGTTGATAGGACTGGCAGTGGAGCGGTTGGTTGATAGGACTGGCAGTGGAGCGGTTGATAGGACTGGCAGTGGAGCGGTTGATAGGACTGGCAGTGGAGCGGTTGATAGGACTGGCAGTGGAGTGGTTGATAGGTTGATAGGACTGGCAGTGGAGCGGTTGATAGGACTGGCAGTGGAGCGGTTGATAGGACTGGCAGTGGAGCGGTTGATAGGACTGGCAGTGGAGCGGTTGATAGGACTGGCAGTGGAGCGGTTGATAGGACTGGCAGTGGAGTGGTTGATAGGTTGATAGGACTGGCAGTGGAGTTGTTGATAGGTTGATAGGACTAGCAGTGGAGCGGTTGATAGGACTGGCAGTGGAGCGGTTGATAGGACTGGCAGTGGAGCGGTTGGTTGATAGGACTGGCAGTGGAGTGGTTGATGGGACTGGCAGTGGAGCGGTTGATAGGATTGGCAGTGGAGTGGTTGTTAGGTTGATAGGACTGGCAGTGGAGCGGTTGATAGGACTGGCAGTGGAGCGGTTGATAGGACTGGCAGTGGAGCGGTTGGTTGATAGGACTGGCAGTGGAGTGGTTGATAGGACTGGCAGTGGAGCGGTTGATAGGACTGGCAGTGGAGTGGTTGTTAGGTTGATAGGACTGGCAGTGGAGCGGTTGATAGGACTGGCAGTGGACGAAGTGCACATTGTTGTTGACCAGTAAGTCTACATTTCACACAGTCATGGCTGGCCATTGGCTGTGCAGCTAGCTGTTTCATTCATCCTACTTTAGTATCAACTGGCCAGCTGTATCAGCTTTAGATGCCAGGGAAAACAAATGTATTTGCTAGCTATCCATCTGATTGATTGATTGAGAATGCCATTAACTAGTTCGCTAGATTGAAACTGCTGGGGGAAAGAAACACTACACAACCAAAAGTATGTGGACACCTGCTCGTCGAACATCTCATTCTAAAATCATGGGCATTAATATGGAGTTGGTCCCCCTTTGCTGCTATAACAGCCTCCACTCTTCTGGGACGGCTTTCCACTAGATGTTGGAACATTGCTGCGGGGACTTGCTTCCATTCAGCCACAACAGCTTAGTGAGGTCGGGCACTGATGTTGGGCGATGAGGCCTGGCTCGCAGTCGGCGTTCCAATTCACCCCAAAGGTGTTCGATGGGGTTGAGGTCAGGGCTCTGTGCAGGCCAGTCAAGTTCTTCCACAACGATCTCGATAAACCATTTCTGTATGGACCTCGCTTTGTGCACAGGGGCATTTTCATGCTGAAACAGGAAAGGGCCTTCCCCAAACTGTTGCCATAAAGTTGGAAGCACAGAATCTCCTAGAATTTAATTGTATGCTGTAGCTTTAAGATTTCCCTTCACTGAATAAGGGGCCTGGCTCGAACCATGAAAAATAGCCCCATATACTGTCCATATTGTCTACAGCACTAAACATTGTTTGGGGGGTGCTAATGTGAAACATGGCATTTAATGAAAATATCAATGTAGGATGAACGGTCCGTCTTCAATGTTTCCCCGGGGGTACAATAACTACTGAGCACAGGGCTTGATATCACTGCCCCAGTTTAAGCACCGCCTTCGCCTAATCCTGATTCGTCTAAATAATCAATGAAGAAAAACCAAACCAGGAACTACTTCTGATCGTAATGACATAATTCTACACGAGTCTTGACATTCTCGCCGTTTACATGTGAATCTGTCCACGAGAGATTACTACAGTTATAATGCATTATAAGACTTTCTATAAGCATGTACGACCCTGTTATAATGCCTTATTATAGCCTCCTCCGCCCACCCTGCCTTGCTGGGTGCACTACGTGTCGCTACTATAATACCAATGATATCAATCAAGGGCCCTTTCACACTACAGAGCTAAACTGAGCCAAGCTGAGCCAAGCTGAACCAAGCTGAGCCAAGCTGAGCCAAGCTGAGCCAAGCTGATTCTTGCTGAGCCAAGCTGAGTCAAGCTGAGTCAAGCTGAGCCAAGCTGAGCCAAGCTGAGTCAAGATGAGTCAAGCTGAACCAAGCTGAGCCAAGATGAGTCAAGCTGAGCCAAGCTGAGTCAAGCTGAGCCAAGCTGAGCCAAGCTGTGCCACACTGGCCTGGTTATATATCCACCATATGTGCTGGAACGGTCAAAAGAAAGTCAATATCTGGTCCGGTCTGGTTTGGGTTGACAGGATAGTGTGTGAAAACGGTACACGTCATCTCAAGTCTCTCTCTACCTTTTCCTGTCGGAGAAGACAAACTTGCATAGCTTCAGGTCTCCTAATACGATGCCATGCTGGTGACAGTGTGCCACGGCCGACGCCACCTGGTGAAAGAGCTGTGCCGCCCGCTCCTCGTCCAGACGCTTGCAGCTCTTAACGAAGGTGTGCATGTCCCCGTGATCCTTCTCTAGGAAGACGTATGCCCAGCGCTCCCCCAGGACAATGTCTCGGATACAGGCGATGTTCCTGTGGACTGGCAGGATGCTGTAGGTCCGGATCTTCTCCTGGTACAGACCCATGTCAAACACCTGGGAGAATAGAGAGAGGAGACAGGATGTATCAGGGTGGATTCAGATGTATTAGTTTAGAGTTGTGCCCCATTGGTGTGAGGCAACACGTATTATAGTTGTCTAACAAATCCAATCCTTTGAAAACAACTGATAACAAATTATTAGTATTGACACCCGAGGAGAGACAGATGGTGGAGGCTATCAGCTTATTTATCCTCTTAAGGATCGGACCCTTTTTTTTCAAATTTTCGCCTAAAATGACATACCCAAATCTAACTGTCTGTTAGATGTTGTCCACCAGATGGCAGCAGTGTGCGTACAAAGTTTCAGACTGATCCAGTGAAGAATTACATCACTACACAATATTTTGTACCAGGAGTTTTCCCAACTGTGCCGAATTGGTTTTCAAGTACATAACTATAGAGAACATTAGTCCCCTGTAGCTCATTTGGTAGAGCGTGGCGCTTGCAACGCCAGGGTTGTGGGTTAGTTTCCCACGGGGGGCCAGTATGAAAAATGTATGCACTCACTAACTGTAAGTCGCTCTGGATAAGAGCGTCTGCTAAATGACTAAAAATTAAATAAATAAAAAATAAACATACAAAAATGCTATGGTAATACAACATTTAAGTTTTCACACTCTCAGGAATGTCATAAATGATGGATCATTAGCTTCCCTACAGAAAAGACAAACCTTCACACATCTAAATGGCCGGGCGGGGTGGGTGTGGAGTCAGAGGTCAAACTGTAGAACCCAGTTCCTACATTTTGAATATAAAAATTGATTTCTCAAACAAAACTACACTACATTTTATCTCTGGGACCCTGAGGATGACAAATCAGAGCAAGACTACTTTATTTACCTTCAGAGGTGAATGTATCAAACCAGTTGCCGTGATAAAAGAGTTTTGTTGTTGTGCACTATCCTCAAACAATAGCATGGTATTTTTTAGCTGTAATAGCTACTGTAAATTGGACACTGCAGTTAGATTAACAGGAATGTAAGCTTTCTGCCCATATAAGACATGTCTATGTCCTGGAAAGTTTACTGTTGTTTACACCATTAGTCAGATATCGCATATTGAGCAACAACCGTCCCGTATAAGGGACACCGATCCTGTAGAGGTTATGAGAGTTATGCCCCCAAGGGAGCAGACTTCCACCAAGGGGTGGAATGAGTCAGTTATTTATATGTTCAATTTTGGGGACCCAGGTCTCCCAAACGACACCTGGCTTTAATCTCATCTGTGATCAAGGTTGCTCTTTATTTAAGCATCTGGAACAGGAGAAAGATAGCTCTCCATTTCTACTCCTATGTTTGCATATCTTATTTCAGCCATGGCTTAGTCTACTGACTTGAACTCAAATGAGAGGAGTTGATAGACAAGGGAGACGGTGGGATGTGTGAAGTCATTCCTTACATAACATAAACTCTAATAAAAGGTGGCCCAGGTGAAGTAGGCTTTTACCTTATTATTAGGTTATTACCTTATTATTAGGTTATTACCTTATTATTAGGTTATTACCTTATTACTATGTTATTACCTTATTATTAGGTTATTACCTTATTATTCGGTTATTACCTTATTACTAGGTTATTACCTTATTATTAGGTTATTACCTTATTATTCGGTTATTACCTTATTACTCGGTTATTACCTTATTATTACCTTATTACCTTATTAATAGACTATTACCTTATTATTAGGGTATTACCTTATTATTAGGTTATTACCTTATTATTACTTAATGCACAATAGGCGCACAAGGTATTGGATCATTGGCCACTGCTCATCAATGCATTGACTGAACATAATGGATAAATTAATGATTTCCGATTATTTAAATAGGCTACTGTCACATTATTGTCTCAGTTAAAACATTGTATAATGACACCAAAGGGTTAATGAAGATCAGGATATGCATCATTTGAGATTGGTGCTTTTGAGCAACACAGGACATCTCAGAAACAGTCATTCATTCAAAAGAAATTGCACAATGAATGGTTATAGTCTGTGCGCTTACTTTGCACACCAGCGCGTCTCCCGTGTCAATGTTGAGTGCGCTGTGTATCCTGTCCTGATCCGCCATATGAAGGAGCAGAAACTGGCTTATCCGGGACGGACCTTGATGGGTCGGGGAGCCGCTCAAGAGGACCGGGGAAACAGGGGATCCCGGCGAGCTACCGAGGAGCCCCACGTCACCCAGACACTCGATCAGCCTAGCGCATTTGGACACCGGCTCGTCACCTGTTTCTGAGTCCACACGTTTCTGTCCGACTCTTCCACTGCGGATGCATGGGACCGGGTTGCTCCACTGAACGTTCATCATTCTGATACAGCGAATTGTTATGATGAATTGCAAATTGGTGTGTTCTATTATTGTAGCTTATGCACACGGAGCAGCTGTTGTCCTGATGATTTCCCTCCAACTGCAAATCTAACTTCTCAGGCTAATTCTATATTTGCATGCTGCATCAGGGACTTGGTTTTGGAATGTATCCTTCAAATATTACAAATTCCTTCCTTCATCCAGGTTCTGTGTCAAGCACTGTCGTCGGTTTTGGAGGACATTCCCAGTCAGTCCACAAAAGGTCTCTCAACGGTCCGTCTGGACTGGAGACAGACGTCCGGGGAGAGCGCGCCGTATCGACCCGGAGTAGTGAGAGACTGTCTAGCTCAAGCAGAGAGAGAGAGAGCGCTACACAGCTCCGCTGGACCTCCGCCCAGTTCAGCCTCTTGAATGACACTGCACCGCCCCGGCGATGTAGCAATCCACACAGGCACACACACACCACTTGAAGCCGCCCGGGTCGAGTAAAATAACCTTGGTTGGTTCCGCCATCCACTGTCAAAACAACATCACACCAACATGTGAATGGTTAGGCTACGTATTGTTATGTTATGACAATAACAAACCATATGACGCAAATGCAATAATGTTTGATTCGTCAAAACCAGTGACCCAGACAATGATTAACTTCTTTATTTCGACACTTCTTCCTCTTCTGATAAACACGGCACACTAGCCTAGGCTACATGATGATATAACCCCTAATCATAATTTAATGTCAGTCATATGTGACAAGGTCTCAATAAACCGTGCATGTGAACCAAATAGTCCTACTATGAAAGGGGTTAATACTGTAGTAGGGATTTTCCACAGGAGGAGCACCGGCATGATCTAAAGCGTTAGTGTTCAGCGGCAGAACATGTTAGTTAGGTTCATGACTCACCTCCATGAAGGTACATGCCTATAGTCTGACTCACTCACATAAACTGCAGGACTTCTTGTCAGGGGTGTAAAGTACTTAAGTAAAAATATTTTAAAGTACTGCTTAAGTATTTTTTTTAGGAGTATCTGTACTTTACATTTACATTTTTACATTTACGTCATTTAGCAGACGCTCTTATCCAGAGCAACTTACAGTTAGTGAATACATTATTTTTTTTTTCATACTGGCCCCCCGTGGGAATCGAACCCACAACCCTGGCGTTGCAAACGCCATGCTCTATCAACTGAGCTACATCCCTGCCGGCCATTCCCTCCCCTACCCTGGACAACGCTGGGCCAATTGTGCGCCGCCCATGAGTCTCCCGGTCGCGGCCGGCTGCGACAGAGCCTGGATTCGAACCAGGATCTCTAGTGGCACAGTTAGCACTGCGATGCAGTGCCTTAGACCACTGTGCCACTGTACTATTTGTATTTTTGACAACTTTTACTTCACTACATTCCTAAAGAAAATAATGTACTTTTTACTCCATACATTTTACCTGACACCCAAAAAGTAATTGTTACATTTTGAATGCTTAGCAGGACAGGAAAATGGTCCAATTCATGTACTTATCAAGAGAACACCCCTGGTCATCCCTACTGCCTCTGATCTGATGGATTCACTAAACACAAATGCTTTGTTTGTAAATTATGTCTGAGTGTTGGAGTGTGCCCCTGGCTATCCTTAAATTAAAAAAACAAGAAAATTGTGCCATCTGGTTGGCTTAAAAGGAATTTGAAATGATTTATACTTTAAATTTTGATACTTAAGTATATTTTAGCAATTACATTTACTTTTGATAGTTAAGTATATTTTAAACCAAATACTTTTAGACTTTTACTCAAGTAGTATATTACTGGGTGACTTTTACTTGAGTCATTTTCTATTAAGGTATCTTTACTTTTACTCAAGTAGGACAGTTAGGTACTTTTTCCCCCACTGCTTCTTGTGCACAAGACAATAGCAGGACCACAGAGAGAGAGAGACAGTGTATTCCCATGCAGCCAAAGTTCAGTGTATCTCAACCAAAATAACAAGGAACATAATCATTATATAGCAAAGGGAACAGTCAGCAAATGTTTTATGTTGACTACAAAGTTAAAGTGAGATTCAGAGTCCATGTCCCGAATGGCACACTGTATATAGTGCACAATAAAGGGAGAAGCCTGCTCTGCTCTACTCCAAACAAGGAGTGGCGTGTTATTGTAAGAAGCTATGCATTCTCTGTGGTCTCCCAGTTGGCGAGTCATTCTCTTTTTAGTGGTCTCCCAATTGACGAGTCATTCTCTGTGGTCTCCCAGTTGGCGAGTTATTCTCTGAGGTCTCCCTGTTGGCGAGTAATTCTCTGTGGTCTCCCAGATGGTGAGTCATTCTCTGTGGTCTCCCAGTTGGCGAGTCATTCTCTGTGGTCTCCCAGTTGGCGAGTCATTCTCTGTGGTCTCCCAGTTGGCGAGTTATTCTCTGAGGTCTCCCAGTTGGTGAGTCATTCTCTGTGGTCTCCCAGATGGTGAGTCATTCTCTGTGGTCTCCCAGTTGGTGAGTCATTCTCTGTGGTCTCCCAGTTGGTGAGTCATTCTCTGTTTAGTGCTCTCCCAGTTGGTGAGTCATTCTCTGTGGTCTCCCAGTTGGTGGGTCATTCTCTGTGGTCTCCCAGTTGGCGAGTCATTCTCTGTGGATTCCTAGTTGGCGAGTCATTCTCTGTGGTCTCCCAGTTGGTGAGTCATTCTCTGTTTAGTGCTCTCCCAGTTGGTGAGTCACTATCCAGCTGGCTGACTGGTGTGTGTGTGTGTTTGTCATGCAGTGTAACAGGACTGACTGACAGTGTAACAGGACTGACTGACAGTGTAACAGGACTGACTGACAGTGTAACAGGACTGACTGACAGTGTAACAGGACTGACTGACAGTGTAACAGGACTGACCTGTCATAGGCGAGCTGCTGTAGAGTATACAGGACAGTGTGTAACAGGGTGTGTGTGTGTGTCTCTCTGTCTGTCTGTGTATTTGTCTCTGTGTGTGTGAATGCGCAAACACACGCGTGTGTGTGTGTGTGTTTGTGTGTGTGTGTGTGTGTGGTTGTATTCTGAGGTCCTTCCCATAGTGCACAATGTAGGGAATTAGGGTGCCATTTTGGACGCAGACGAAGAGACATTGTGAAATGTATCACTCTCCACGACCATAGAATAGTCTAATCTGATCTGGCAGGCTTCCAGAAGCTTCCAGAAGCAGAGTCAATTATTATCTCCTTGGGTGATGACCTCTGACCTCCATCAGAGGTTGGCTGCTGACTAATGTAGTCAAATTGCACAGGCACTACAGACACACCCACCCACCCACCCACCCACCCACCCCAGGCATAGCCAGCTTTCACTACAGACACACCCACACACCCACCCACCCACCCCAGTGGCGTAGCGCAGTTTATTTTTAAATGGGGAGAAAAATGTGCGGTATTATTGCTATTTTGCACATTTTGCCACGAGGCTGAGATACACTGTTGCTGTTTTAGAGCTCAGGGATTCTTGAGGAAAAGCAACTTTTGTTCAGCAAATATGTGTCTTAATATTAACAAAGTTTGAATTATATATTTTGATAGACCAAAGTATCAGCTATCACACCATGTAAAGGAACAACCTCCAACGGTCTCCCGGTTGCGGCCGGCTACAGCAGAGCCTGGATTCGAACCAGGATCTCTAGTGGCACAGCTAGCACTGCGATGCAGTGCCTTAGACCACTGCGCCACTCGGGAGTTAGTATGTTACGTGTGTGGTACGTGTGTTACGTGTATGGTATGTGTGTGTGTGTGTGTGGTACGTGTGTGTGTGTGTGTGTGTGTGGTACGTGTGTTACGTGTGTGGTACGTGTGTGTGTATGTTACGTGTGTGTGTGTGTCTGTGTCTGTGTGTGTGTGTGTGTGTGTGTGTGTGTGTGTGGTATGTGTGTGTGTGGTACGTGTGTGTTACGTGTGTGTCTGTGTGTGTGTGTGTATGTTACGTGTGTTACGTGTGTGGTACGTGTGTGTGTGTGTGTGTGTGTGTGGTACGTGTGTGTGTGTGGTATGTGTGTTACGTGTGTGTGGTATGTGTGGTACATGTGTGTGTGGTATGTGTGTGTGTGTAGTGTGTGTGTACTGTATGTGCTCCTGTCCAGTTGGTGGGCGAAATGCACCTTAAAGTTGGTTACCAATATAATGCCATATAAAGTCCAAAGAAGAAGAAGAAGACTGAAGGAGGAGATATGACTAGAAACTAACTCTGTTTACCCTTTTATCTGTGGATTAATTGTCGGAGTAGAGGACCTCGTGCATTTCAGGTAAAATAACAACCCCAATGTTTATATCCCAGGACAAATTAGCTAGCAACAGCAAGCCATGAATGTTTCATGTGTTTCGACCAAATTAATATAGTTGGTTCAGAGTTCGTTTTGATATTTCAACCTGCGTGTCCTGATCGCGTCTGGTGTGGGTGGACAAAATCAATGTGCGCGCGATGGCGCCCGGGGACACATGCTGTCACGCCCTGGCTCTGGGGACTCTTTAATGTTGAGCCAGGGTGTGTAGGTTCTATGTTATAGTTTATATGTTTTGTTCTAGATCGTGCAGATCTATGTTGGCCAGGGTGGTTCCCAATCATAGGCAGCTGTAGCTCGTTGTCTCTGACCATACTTAGGCAGCCTGTTGGCACCAGTTAGAGGTGGGATCTTGTTCCGTAAAGGTTTGTTGTTTATAACCTCAGGACTTTGTTGTTTTGTTTGTGTTGTTAAGTATACAATAAAAATGTACGCTTATCACGCTGCGCCTTGGTCCGTGTCTTCCGGTAACGATCGTGACAGAAGATCCCACCATAAGAGGACCAAGCAGCGTGCCCAGGAGGAGAAGATGGCGATGTCCCAGGTGGGCAAATGGTGGTCTTGGGAGGAGATATTCGCGGGCAGAGGGCCATGGGCAAAGGTAAATGCCAAGGCAGGAGAGGAGAAACGGCACCAACCGCGCCGACGACGGACACGCGAGAGGCAACCCCAATAATTCTTTTTGGGGGGGCACACGGCGTGGACGACGGGGCAGCAGGAGGCAGCTACAGGGCGAATCTGCGGACTAGGAGAGGAGGCCACCAGGTTACGGGGGCTATTGGTCATGAGGGAGAAGGAGAGTGTAGAGGCAAGGCGAGAGGAACTGGTTAGGCAGCAGAGGGAGCGGAGGTTTATAAGGAAACACAGTCCCGCTCCTCGCACCAAGCAAGTGGTGTGTGTCACCAGTCCGGTCCGGCCCGTTCCTGCTCCCCGCACTAAGTTAGTGGTGCATGTTCCCAGTACGGCCCGACCTGTTCCTGTCCCTCGCACCAAGCCTGTGGTGCGCGTCGCCAGCCCGGTCCGGCCTGTTCCTGCCCCTCGCACCAAGCCAGTGGTGCGCGTCGCCAGCCCGGTCCGGCCTGTTCCTGTCCCTCGCACCAAGCCTGTGGTGCGCGTCGCCAGCCCGGTCCGGCCTGTTCCTGCCCCTCGCACCAAGCCAGTGGTGCGCGTCGCCAGCCCGGTCCGGCCTGTTCCTGCCCCTCGCACCAAGCCAGTGGTGCGCGTCGTCAGCCCGGTCCGGCCCGTTCCTGCTCCCCGCACCAAGCCAGTGGTGCGCGTCGCCAGCCCGGTCCGGCCTGTTCCTGTCCCTTGCACCAAGCCAGTGGTGCGCGTCGCCAGCCCGGTCCGGCCTGTTCCTGTCCCTCGCACCAAGCCAGTGGTGCGGCGTCGTCAGCCGGTCCGGCCCGTTCCTGCTCCCC